>NW_010125257.1:41764-59666 GCF_000699245.1 Pterocles gutturalis
TCCTGCAAAGCCAACTAAGACTAAGGCCTTACTCCTATTTCACAATTAGTACAAGTTAGTCAAGGATACCTGGGAAAACAGACAAGGACATGAAGTGTTTGCTAGAAAATCCTTCCTCAATTTTAAGGTAATTCTGAAGAACAGAATTACAAGCACTTCACAGCTGCTAACAGCTGGTTAACGCTGTCCACGAGCAGGGAAGCAAATTATTTCACCTAGGTCATCCAAGATTTCACACTGTCTTCTAAGGAAACCTGTGCCCCAGGAGTCAAGCATTTTTCTCTTTTGTTGGCAGGAGCAATCTACCCTCCTACAATGTTTTCAGAGCTCACACTGCAGCAAGCCCTTCCTAATGCTATTTTGAGGAACACCACAGTCTATGAAAGGATAGTCTATGGAAGCTTCAGAAAGACAATGAAGGCAAAACAAAGGCTGGAGGAACTGCTGTGTACTTTAAGGTTAGCAGAGAAGACCATTCCACCTGTGTATTTTGTGAATTATGGAGGGTAGCATGAAAAAGCCTGAAACAGCTCAATAAGGAACAAGCATATGTATGAAGACTTAGGACAGTTACACGTTCACAATCAAAATGAACATATAAAAAGATACAATTTTCATGTAATGTATCAATCAAAATTGGAGGGAGTCAGCAGCTGCCTTACTTCATCATTACAAGGTTCTAACACTTCCCAGAAAAAATCTGACACTCGTCAGTCTTGAAGACAGCCTGCAGAGTACTGTTCCCATATCTGAGGCAACTAAAAACTGTCATATTACAAAGTACAACATTTTTGTTATTCTGATACCCAAACTTTCCAGCTGGATCAAGAAAGTAGGAGACTGGGATTTCTGCTGTCACAAAACCAGCCCAGAAATAGTCCTTTGTAGTTTTTCTGACAAATATTCCACCCATATTTTCACTTTCTTTAAATCAAAGCAGAATAAAAAAAAAAAAAAAAGACGTGTTTGGTATTGATAGACCATATAAATGCATTCATGAAACCAGACATGTTAAAAAATTGATAAAAAAGGAAGCTGGTACACAAACAGGGAAGCAGAAAAGCACAACAGAGCTCATGGAGGCAGAAGTTCATAGCATGTAAGGACTACACAAATTACTCCCTAAATTATAATCTTAACATGTATAATCATGTGGAACAGAGATTAATCAACCTCTCTAGTAGCCTACTATACTACAAATCAATTTATCCATCCCTTTCAAACAAGACTTCCTAGATTTAAATCATGTTTTCTCTACAATTAATTTATTTGAATGACCAAAACCAACAAATTTTCAAACACAGTTACACATTTTAAGATCTTCTGGAACCAACTGCACCTTTGCACATGCAAAGTACTTTCTTTACTTCAGTACCGACATACAAGCACTGCCAGTAAAAACATATTCAACACTATACGGACTCTGGGGGAAAAAGAAATACCTCAGTAGAGTTAACTCAGGATGAAGTTAGTATCCCCATCTATTATTCCACTGCAGCAACAAAAAAAAAACCCCAAACTCAAGAACTGAAAAAGATTTAAAAGAGAAAAATAAACAGGACAAAGATGAAGAGAGTTGTTACATTCTCTTCCTCTTTACAAGCCAGCAAACTTCTGCAGGCTACTAGAGCACACAGGCACCCACCCATGGCCTTCACATGACAAACTGGAGTAGTCAGAGGCAGGAGATATGACAAAACCAAAACACTATTTGATTGGATCAGGTATTTCTGAAAGTGCCCTGCCGTCAGTGACAGCATCTCTCACCATCCTCCCTCCACTTTCAAAAGCAAGTGTCTGATTCAAGCCACAGCACTCTGAACATTTGATGAGGTACCACTGTAAACAAACACTTGCTTCTTTTGCCAGACTGCAGTGCCCTAAAGAGCAGGAACAATCATGTCTTTGCCCAGGTCCAGAGACATGACTGGCAAGTAAAGCCTCCTTTACACTATGTGTAAACCCAGGAGAGGTGAAGACAATCATTTGGTCTCTCAGTTCTTACTCTAACTAGGGTACTAGACACCGTAAATGGCTACACCCCACTGAGAATTTTCTGGTTTGCACACAGCATTCAGCAATCATACCTCCCAAACTTATTATACCTGAAATTACAGAAAACTTGTCATGAACCGAAAACAAACAATGAAAATATTTATCTACACTGACTTTGAGCACGCTTGCAACTGCCCCACTGCGAGGGGATCTGAAATGTGCAGTTTCTTCACAACTGTTTTCTGTGCTAATGATAGAGTAAAAAGGAGCAAACACATCAGAACAAGACAGCGTACAGAAGGCCACATACAACACTTTTTACTTGCATCATGATTCAAAACTTAGCTGGATGGAAGAAGCTTATTTCATAATAATATGAAAATACTATGGCAGTTTCAAGAACAAAGTTCTGTTTTTTTTGTAAGAGAGATAGCAGGAAAAGAACCTTTTAGCCTATTACAAACTATTTCCACTTCCAGATCTTGAGTTGGTCTTTTCATATCTTGCATATATCTTCTTTGTTAAGCATGAGGACTAAAACTACTGGAAAAGAGCTAGAAATTCAAGGCTAGAATAACTGGTGTAAAAACTGTGAGTGCATGGACAGACTCCTGAGAAATAAAAGTGCAATAACTATGCAAATACTAGCAAACTGGCTTGCTAATATCCATCCATGGAAGTAGACAGACTTAAATGATTCAGGTGTAACTATACAATAACTGCAGAAGACTCACAAAAGAAGGCAAGGAACTCTAACTGTAAAAAACAACAATCTTGATCAGTACCCTAAAGTATAAAGTGCCTTCACACCCCCAATGATCAAGACAAATACATTGAGTATAAACATGTTTTTCTTACCTCGTAAGGCAGTTTATCAAAATATCCATTAGTTGGCCATTCCCTGAGGGTAACAATGTTGAACTGTTTATTAAGAGTGTCCATTCCACAGCCACACTTCTCTTCATCCTCATCTTCATCAATATCATTCATATCAATCATCGAAGCTTTAAGTGAAAGCACAGGTCTCTCTTTCACACCGTGTAGTACTACTGCATCCAATTCAGTGTAATAGTCTAGAAGAGAGCTGTTCACTTCCAGTCGGATTAGGTTTGTGGGAAAGTTTATCTGTTTGATACAAGGTGTGAATTGCCGAGCCTGGGGACCATTCACCTTTGTAGGTGCCTCGGACCAAAGGACTTCCCATCTGTGAAAGAAAAATCGCACACACAGACAGTATAGGGATGAAACTCAAAGTTACTGAAGTAATTTCTGAACACAGAAAGAGTGCTTCCTCGTCAGAAGTATTTAACAAGCGAGAAACACGGCTGAAAAGACAAGGAGAATTCTTATGTTTTCCCTAGATTGGGTAAATATCCTAAGAATGAATTCATTACCTTAGCATATTTTGTCTGCATTGCTAACTAACAAAACAAGCTGTATACTCATAGTCACACACTTGTGTTAGAGCACTGTGTTCACGCACAAGCTGTTCTAACATGTCATAGGTAATTGTAACAAACTGATTACAGGTGCCTTCAGAATGACAGCATTTTAGTATAAGTATGCAGTAAACAGTCTTGCCATCTAACCCAAATACAGTCAGCTGACTTCTCTTATTTCCCACAAAAGGTTTTCACAAAACATAAGAAAAAACCCCACAGCTCAGACTCTAACATCACACCTGTTCAAATATCAGAATTGCAAATTATTAAACAAAATAATCTCAACTTTACTTTATCTCTCTAGGCAAGCAAACTATTCTTTTAAAAAGCATTTCACTGCCAAATTACCAAAGAAAATAGAATCTTTAATTCATTTTTAAAGGGTCCTTTCCAAAAAACATTAAAATTTCCAAACAGTTAAACTGAAAAGTTTTTCTCCTGTTCGGTCCAGGGACAGAAGGAGGTTCAGAGCATGCACAGAACTTACATACATAGATTCTCATTTTCACACACAGACCTCAAATCTCCTCCAGTCAATGACAGTGAAACCTGCTGCCAATTTTTTATTTATTAGGCCTGTAGTGCTCCCAAATTTGTCAAAAGGCCCAAAAATGGAAACATGCTCTTTATATCTGCATGGGTCTTCATCCAGAGAATGGATTTTAGAGGTCTTTCAGTCACCAACATCCATCTTTTCCTCCTCTAGTTAATTCCTAAAGAAGGAAGCCCCCAGCAGCCACTGCTGCTACTCCCTTTGACAATGTGCTTACAGCAATCTCTGCACCCCCTGTGCAAAACACAGATACTTCGACATCTGCTCCATCTCTTTCCAATTACTGTAGTCCCAGCTTCAAGGATTTCTCTCAGGCTACTTGTCCTGTCACACAGGTCTCAGAAACACTGAATCTGCTCCCTAGTGTCTCAGCATGTCGGCTGTCCCTACCACATACCACTAGTGTGAACTTCGTTAAAACACAGCACACAGTACAAATAAGGCTTAGAAGCTTGATATTTTACACTATTTCAAGGGTAGGAAAATTAATCTATATTGGCTGTAGCTTCCATTTCACAATGGACACTTTCAGGTATGCACAGACAAATTTTACTATCCTACATCATGCTGCTCTCCAGAAATACTTTACAGTAGAATGGGAGGCCTGCAGAAATCGTCTGTCAAAAGGAAAAAGAAAAAAAAAGTCATGAACCGAAAACAAACATCCAGGACTAGTGAATATCAGAAAGTGCCAGTACCTGGCACTCAGAAAGTACCAAGATAGGAGAGTGGACAACTCTACCCTAAGGTCAACAGTTTTTATGAGCGAGACTTACTACTAAGAGAAGATTTCATTCATTTAAGAAATTAATGTAAACTCATGGCAAAAAGTAACAGATGTAGCCCCGCTGTCATGCCCTCTTGCACAGGTCGATTCCCTAAGCAAATACTTAATGTTGGTAATGCACATGACCTTTCTTGAACACATCCAGATCACTGTCTGACATTTTGCTTAGACGCTTTCGTGTAGCCTCTCAAACCATCCTTAGGGAAACCCAAGGCTATTTTTTCACTAATTTAGTACACACTGGACAATCAACTTTTAACAGAATGTCTCAGTTATTGACTTCTCCTTTGGTGCCTTGGAGAGAGAATTACCTAGCTGTAGCAGAGCTCTGGAAAAAAAAAAAAAAGCATCTGGAGGTCTAGGTTCATCAAATCACAGAGTAATAACCTCTTTCAGCAAGCAGCATCTCTAGTTCAGTCTTTGTAATAAACTAGAGAAGAGCAAAGGAAAGACACATAGCAAGACTTTTTACAGCCTTGCGAAACTCCACGTTACATATCAAGTGCTGATGAACAAGAAGACCGGTGACTATTTTTTTCCAGTGTCCTTGTCATACTGTTTTCTTTCCATTAACAGCACACCAATCTAACTTTAAAGGTGTTTGCTGTTGGTTTAACCGGAAAACCTCAAGTCTATCAGGTTGATTTGATATTCTTTGCCTTGGTGGCACCGCACACAAGAATAGGCCATAGCAATTGCTAAGAGTCAGGGTTGGTATATTCTTCCTGAGTGCAGGCATATGCTTAATACATCCATCACTGCAACTGGAAGTGGTCTCTTCATCTAGGATCAACACTTTGACACTTAAACGGGCTACATGTAATCTGAATGGGAGTGAAGACTGCACAATCGGATCAAAAAAGTCTAAATTTTCAAGAAGCTTCAGTAAGAACTGCATTTCTTCTGTTCTGGAGCATTTCAAAATCCTTCAGAAGAAAGGCATTTTGACAGATGGTCCTGGTTTGAGGGTGCATACCAAAATCAGCTTCCCTAATAAGGTTGCCTGCATTTGTTCCAAGCTTAAGATGCTCAATAAAATAATTAACCCAAAACAAAGAGAAACTGAATCCCCAAAAATATCTATAAAGAAGACAAAGGAATTTTCCTTTCCCTCCACTATTTGAGTTAATTAGGTACCTCTCAAAAAATCAAGCAGAATCAAACGACTGAAGAAAGGACACTGTTTGTCCTCAAGTCTTGCAGATATACAGTAACAGCTGATCAAAGATATTGCAATGAAGAGTGCTTTGATAAGAAGGTTTCACCAGCCATGTGCCAGAAAACCTCAGTCTTTAAGTCTTTACACTGTCAAGCAAAGCCTGAATGAGAGGCAGTAACATCTGTATTATTTTCTCTATTGAATGAAGAAAATTAGGACTTCAAGTGAAGTTTTGTCATACAGTTTTAATTGACTCAGTTTTCCTCATTAGATTTCTCTCCACCTCACGAAGATTGCCAGGAACTCATTCTGCTCAAATTTCTGATACTAAAGACTTCATACACCTATATTGTTAAAAAAAATAAAAATCATCCCCATTCACAGTCTAGTGATTTTTAGGCTGAGAAACATACTTGCAAGGTTTGTGTCAAATGAGAGCACATATTCAATGCTTGTCAATTTTTTGTTGACCTAATAGTGTTGGAAAGTTTTTTAATGGCTAAGATCATGTCTGAGTAGACCTGGTCACTTCAGAAGAAAATTAAGATTCTTTGGAAAAGTGGCTCCTAGGAAAAGAAATCAGACGTCTCTCCAGTGAGACAAGTTTAAACTCTGCGTGCAATCTGCTGAGATTTCTTGCACTGTAAAATTGCAACTGGTGTAGAAAGTGAATAAAGCACTACATGCTATTCAAGCACAAAAAACAAATGCTCTGTCCCAAGAAACTTGTGGCTGTGTTAAAAGCCAAAAGAAGTGAAAGTTTCAGATAGATCAACAAGGAGAACATAAGGAAACTCAGAGTAATATGACCACAGCTTTGCTGACATTGCGACTTCCACAACAATTATACTCATGATATGTGATTATAACATGTACCATCTGCTCTTACCCAGGCATGTGCTTTGTAAATAATCTGTAGGCTACCTACAAGAAAACATCTCCTGCCTGCTAACACACCAGCGATGCTTCAGCACCCTAGGTTCAACATAACCTGGAAAGTGCACTCCTGACCACAGCTGTGAGTTCATAAATACAAAAGGCGGTGAAGACTGATCAAGAGAACAATTTCAGAACCATTGAGATCAAGGTGATAAGCAGAAAAGCTATGGGGGCATGTGCAGTTTTCATTTCCACTTTGAGAGTTCAGTTCTGAAATACCCGAGGGAACAGACAGGACTCCAAGAATGCCTAGGGCATTTAAAATAGCAAAAGATATTTCAAACAACTGCCCTGTCCAGATGAGATTTTTATGGGTTTCTCAAAAACAACTGCGTCCCATGAACCCAGAATTCATTCTTCTATGACATTCATCTGGACAAGAAAAAGCTGTTTCCCTGAAGATGTCAAAACAACTTACAAGTAAGGATGCAAATGGCTAGAACTTAAATTGTATGTTACACATAGGTGAGATACAGCCCTGAAGGTCCCTTATCACACTCTAACATGTTGATGGTATCAGCAGTGCTTTGAGTGCCTTCATCTGAGATTCACAGGGAACAAAAGGTAGAGTGAAAGAACTATCTGAATGCCACTCTAAAAGCAAGAGACTCACAATATTTTACATACAGTACTCTGCCTTTCTCATTCCACTCCCTCTGTCAGAAGGGGGGATATTTTTCATCAAACATTTTGATCCCAATTCTGGCTGCCAGCAAACAAATCTGCAACACTCCCACCTGTATTAGACTTCCAGAAATAGAGCCCATTGCCTAAATACAACAAACTTCCTAACGGAAAGAGAGGGAGCCCTTTACTTTGTCCATCTTCCTTAGCCTGCTTCTCTCATTGCAGCAGCTTCTGCATCTACCGGCTTCAAGACCTTCAGAAAGAGACAACACAGTTAAGCTAGGAAATACTGAGCCAAGCTGCTCATCAACAAATCAGACTTGGAATTTTGCTCAAAAGATCATCTAGCAAAATTCTAAACTACATGAAAGAAATTCAATTAAATAGAAATAAAAGGTGGGAACACACAAGGCAGAATGCTGCCACTGGTACTTCTGGAAGTGCTCCCATCCAGTCAAATTATTATGGCATCTCACCTGTGAGAAACAACCGAAGCAGTGTTATACTTTATCTGTGGACAACGAGGAAAAAATAATCACTTAAGAATCTGCACTCTACTAAAGAAGCAATCATTGCATAGCAGTAAGGACATAGCTGTGCAGCATCACCCCAAGCACTGCCACACATCCCAGACTAGTTAGGAATCTCTGGTTTTGAACTTTTATAAAAGCATATGAATACATGGTGTCACTATAACGTACATGAGATAAGAGAAACTGTCAAATTAAGTTAAGACCATGACAGAAGAAGAACAAGGACCAATTTTTTCTTTTATATTCCAAATTTAAAAAGCAAAGTTATTTTTGTAAAAGAAAGAAGTTGATAAACTTCTGAAAAAAACATCTCTGACTTGAAAGCTCCTATTTAAATACACACAAACTCTTATTGTCTGACAGCAGCTAACTACTAGGAATATCAAAATGCTTCAAAAGGGTTGACACCGAAGAAGCCATTAGGGAATCGCCAAGAGTAAGCCCTCTGGGTAAACAAGGAGGAAAAAGAAACAGGAAAGAAAACATTTTCCTCACAATAGAAGCTAGCTATATCTTATCCATCAATCTCATACACTATGACAAACAAAGAAAATTCTCTTGGTTGGGTTAAGTTCACACCACTGTCAGCTGCAGTATCCCCACTGCACCTGTGTGGAGCTCTGCTTCTTCCACTGGCCAAAGAGGGACCCACCATTGTCAGGAAACCCCAGCTACACAGAATGTGCACCACAGTACAAAATCTAAAGCCTACACTAGTATAATAATCATAGCAGAACAAAATACAAAAAAAAAGGGAGGGATTTCTTCACCACATAGAAACTGAGATTATATGCTACAATATTCCCTTAATCTCAGATTATTGGTTTTTTGCTTGGATTTTCTCCAGTCAGCTAATTCATGTAAGAAATTTGTACATGGATACTAACACACATTAGTATAGTTTAAGAAATTACCAAAAACTTCTCACTGGTCAAGGTGTGAGTGGCACTAATGAAAAGCACAGAGGGTTTCCATGTGTAAAGACAGCAGTTTCTCTGACATGGATGATTTTAAAAAATTGTTTTATGCAGAGGAGAGTGATGTAATGTCTTCTGTGTTTAAAGCAGCAAAGGACATGAGACAACAGAGAATCCTCAAATCACTTTTAAGCATTAAAATTATTTAGGACCAATAACATTCCATTCTGAAAAATAAATGCTTATTCCCATTCCATGAATTGCTGATCCAACGACTCTGAATAAAGCTGACCTGAGACAGTGCCACACAAAGCTGTACTGGATAGCAGTATTCAGTGTACCAGTAACAGAGGAAAATGACAGAAGACCTTTTCCTGAACACCTGCGTAAGTCATTCCTTCATGTGACTGAAGCATAAAGTAAGCAACACATTGGTCAACTGTGCGGGCTATAACCATTTTTCTACAAGAATATATGAAGTCCTCCTGGGCAAGGACTGGAGTATACCAAGTCCTCTTGCAAGTTTGAAGCTTTTGCACATAGCAAAGTCTTGGATGAACGGATGTTTCAAATATTAAACAAAGAGAAAAAAGATTACTCAGCTGGACTACTATAATCCACTAAGTATAACACTTAAACAAGTCTCAACAGACTTTTTGCTCCCAACCGTTTGGACTCCACCATTGATATAAAAAGAAGGCCAGATTAAAGTAAGAACTGGTGAAAAGGAAACTTTCTCACGACCTGCCCTTTCTACATCGGTGTTCAGAAAGAAACAGATCCAGCGTCAGCAGATAAAACAAAGCAGTACTTCAAGGTTTTTAGGTAATAAGGTGATTTAAAAGTGAGTATCAAAATAGTCAGAAAAGTAAAACAAGGTTCTAAGTGCCTTTCAAGTAACTGGGACATGGCCTTTTTTAACAGAAGAAAATAGTATGACAGTTCTTCAAGTCCAAAACATCAGTTAAACAGAGAATCACCTGAGATTATCAGCAGCATTCCACCTTCAAAAAAAAAAAATTCTTGTTGACAAAGAAGTTTTGGAAGTGAAAACATGACACCAAGAACTGAAGAAGAAAAGAGACCATGTTCTTGCAGCTCTTTATATTCCCCTCACAAAGGTGAGCAAATGAACAGAGAAAAAATACTGCATACCTCACGCGGAGAAAGGCTTTCTTCATCTTCCCTTCAAGACACTGTACACATGACATATCTGTCTCTTTCATAAGAAAGAGGACAAATCAAATGTGCAGCTCTGAACAGACAAGTCCTGCTGAGGAAAGGTAAACCAAAAGAAAAAAAAAAACCTCTAGCACGTCTCTCGCATCAAAACCAGCAAGTACTGAAGATGCAGCACAGACAACTGGTTCTGAGGCTCCCTGAGACAACCTCCTTATAACCAAAAATGTTGTTAACATAGGTAGGCAGAAGACAAGATACTCCTGCCTACAAATTAAAAAGCAAGGTCCTACAGAAACTTCATAATTTTTCATGAAGAGGAGAAACTCTGAGCTCTCATTCTGACCACACCCCAAGAGGAGCCATAAAGCACATCCCAAAAAGTTTTATTTTCACTTCCATCTTCATTTAGCTCTCTGATTCTCTTCTTTTTTGAGTGCCCCTTACTAAGTAGCTCCTTCAGTTAACATTTCTTGAGCTTTCCTTCAACGCTTCTTGGTCTTTACACAAAACTATTGTTTTAAGAACCAAAACCTAAACAGATGTTGCTATAAAATAGCAATAGCATTATTACTCAGAATTATATCCTTGTATTGCCCTGCAGCACACTATCTTACTATTACTCTAATGCGGTATTATCAACAGTTACAGAAATAATCTCTATATAAACCTGTGCTACATCATAAAGTAAAGAAGTAAAATTCACATCATAAAATAAAAATGTAAAATGAAAGTTCACACAGTAATTGACCAGAAGTCATTTCACATTAGGTTCTAAGTTCAAAAGTCTTAAAAGCTGCCTTCACCACATACTATCCTATAAATAAACTCTGTATTACGGTGCCAAATGCACTCCCACTTCCTGCAGTTATAGGCAGTCTATTATTATTAGTTTGACCTATTGCTGTTCCTTGAATTCCGATGTTTGCTTTAGAGCTATACAGTTGTTATGGTTTGACCCTGGCTATCAGGAAAACATGACAACAACTGCTTGCTCACCCTCCTTCCTCCCAGGGACAGGGTAGAAAATTAAAGGGGTAAAGGGAAAAGAGACCCATGGGTTGAGATAAGAAGAGTTTAACAACTAAACTACAAAAAACCTGAAAATAATGATAAATGTAATGATAGCAACAGTAATATATACAAATATACAAATGAGTGGTAGACAGTGAAACTGCTCACCATCTGACAAAGGCTCAGTCCCTTCCTGGCTGACGATCCCAGAGCAGGGAAAGTCCTGGAACCACAATCCCAGAAAAGAGGTAGAAGCCCAAGAGCTGACCAAGAGAGCGAGATGACCCTGAGAGAGGGGCGACCCAGAGAAAGAGAGGGAACTTCCAGACAGAGCCTCATCTATATACTGGACATGACGTACATGATATGGAATAGACCATTGGCCAATTTGGGTCTCAGTCCTAAACCTGAGGTCGAATCCTAGGCTGGCAATTGTGCTCCCTCCCAGCTTCTCCTGCCCCTGCAAACACTATCAGCCTCCTTCTCAGCACAAATCCAAAACACAGCCTCTCACTAGCTACTATGAAGAAAGTTAACTCTGTCACAGCCAAAACGAGGACATTCTCCACCCCTCACTTCATACAATATACATCACGCTGAGGTTCCACCAATTTTCCTGAGCCTTTTGATACATGCACACAGATATAATTCCCTTAGCCTATCAAACTTTCCTCCAAAATGTTCACTGAGTTCATTTAGGCCATGAGGTTGGGCCCTCTCTGTCATGACAGTCTTTCAAGGCAGGAAAGGTGATGCAGAGTGCACTCAGTGGGTGGAGTGTGTGATGTGGGATGCAAAAAGGGCCACAAACCACTCAGCTCCTGCTCTCTCCCAAGGACAAATCTGTCGCAGGGGCAGCGGTAGCAGCTAAAATGGTGTCCAGTGTGGGACTCGAACCCACTATATACTCAGAGAGCTGTAAAACAAACAACTGCACCGAACAACAGTAGGTGACAGAATCACACAAAACATATTAACTGTGAATTTTGAATATAGAACATGACACCTGATTTTCTAGGGGTTTTGAATAAACAACAATGGCCTAGTATTAGGAAGCATGGGATTAGACCTGAAAGTATGCTTTTTAGCTGTATTTGTAAAAAGTAAGTCAGGGAAAAAACACCCAGCATCAAAGCTAAGACTGCTAATACCACCAAAGGGTCATTTTAAAGGAGTACAGTATTTGTTGTCATATTCTTTTCTATAGGATCTATTTTGTTATGTCTTCTATCAGTGTTCCTTTCCTTTACAGGTTTGGTATAATTTAACCTCTTTTGGATGTATACAGAATACTTTGATTGCATACACTGATAGCTTTTCCCAATGTTTTTCCCCACTATGTGCTTTTACCTGTTCTCTTTCTCCTTACATTTCTATTTCCTCACCTCTTCACTAAGAGCTTCACCCCTCATACACAGTGCTTTTCTTTATTATCCTACCATTCTCCAGGTCCCCATCTTCCTGCCTCCCTAACTGGAATTTCATCAGGAGTTCCTACCATGAGGAAAACCAACAGGATCAAATCAGCTTCTTTTAGTCTATGAAGCAAGTGTAAAAATGAAGTGCAGCTCACAACCTTTGATCAGAGCAGAAATAAAGATCAGACAAATGGCATCACCTTCTGTCCAACTGTTCTGTTCTTCTGTTTTTTGCCCTATTTCCATATGAATAGTTATAGTGCCTGATTGTACTATACATACAACCTAAAGCATGCAGAGAGAACAAAGAGTTTATGGCTACTTGAAGCAGGATGATACAGCAACCATGAATCCTCAGCCTCTTCTACACAATTTGCTTCTCTTATTGGAGAAAGAGAAGAACTCAGAACTGTCATTTCAAAAGTGATCTTTGTACATACATAATTATTGCTCATAAAAATTCCAACACAAAAACTGTCATTACACAAATTAAATCTGATATTGGGATCTGCATTAATTCCTACAAAAAAAAAGTCCACATCTTTGAAATTGCTATAAAAACATGTCACCACAGTTTTAAAAACATGCAGAAATAAAGATAACATCAGTAAATCAGAAACAAAACAGAAAAACTAGGAAGTAAAGTTCCCTAAACAGCATTATTTGTAGCATTTAATATCTTACAGGAAAGCATCAAGGAGAAAAAAAAAATTACCTTACTTCAGCTGGTGGATTTTGTGAGTAAGGATTTGCAGAGCATGCCAAAATCCTGACTACAGCTCCAGGATGATACGTTTCCA
The DNA here is from genome assembly GCF_000699245.1 of Pterocles gutturalis. Lineage (NCBI taxonomy): Eukaryota > Metazoa > Chordata > Aves > Pterocliformes > Pteroclidae > Pterocles > Pterocles gutturalis. The sequence goes on from NW_010125257.1 coordinate 55,128, forward strand.
GAATATGCACTGCAGTGGGATAAACTGGTTCCTCAAAAGCAAGTTCCACATAGTCCTGGCTACAGAAAGTGGGTGGTGTCCTCTTGAACGGCAGCCGAGCACTAGGGCAGTGATCCCACCAGGTCCCGTAAGTTCGAAAAACAGCAGTCTGAGTAAAGTCACCAGAACTTGGGTACACATTTGGAATACCTGCTAAATTCCACATGGTGTAGGACATGCTGTTTTCACTACCATAGTGAGAGCTGAAATCCAGCACTTCTTTGGCATACTGAACTATTTCAACATTGATAGGTAAGGCTCGGGTGTTTGATTCAATAGCCCTCCGGCTGTTCATTTCTCCTCTTGTCGCTGTCCTAGCTCGGCGCCGAAGGCACATATAGTAAAACATGCTCAGAACTGTTAACATGGGAAACACTGGTGGCATTTAGATATGACTTTGGAAGATGCCAAAGGTCAGGAGTCCTTTATAAGGTGCATTAACTGCTTGTGGTGTTTTGGAAAAGAGCTGATAAAACAGAACAAATAAACATAGTGAGCAGATAAAACATCCCTACAAAGCAAGCTGTACTCTTTTGAATATCCTCTTAAACAACGTACTGCTACTAAAACATTAATAAACTATTTTAAGACAATTATTTAAGTGGAGGCTACTAAACGTGGCTTCACATTTATTGTGTTCAAAAAAAGAAAGGACTATGAAGAAACATTAGCCAAAACTAGCCCTTGAGCAACAAAAATACTAACGGTTAAATTAAGAATTATTTTCAGGGATTTATTAAGAGGAAAAAAAAACTTGCACTGACTTATGCAAATTAAATCAAGTATGAAATGAAGTCTGACTCTTGCAGTAAACAACTGTAGAAGATTATCTGAAGGTACAGCTAAAATTATCTGCAGTATAGTTTTTGCGATACCTAAACTAAAACTGACTTTTAAACAAAGTACTCCGGTACCTAGTCAGGCTGCAGCAGTATACAGCTCAACAAAACCTAAGTTACTTCACTGCTTATATTTTGCAGTACTGCTCTCAGGCCCAAATTAGCTTGAGTAAACCTACATTACACTACAATCTGGAGAGTAAATACACCTTTCAAAGACAGCTCACAAGTTGGACAGCTACTCCAGTGACTTGTTTCCTCTAATTTGTTCCCATAATTTGTGAACGGTTTTAAGAACAAAAAGAGCTAACTTTGGGCAGTTAATATAAACCAAAAACTTAACCCACTGCTTCCTATATCAGAGCACTAGTCTGAAACAGACTCACAAAAATACTGTCTTTACCCTTTGAAGTTGTCCATGACAGCATTTACCAATGACAGAAGTGTCACCAGCCTCCTGAAGTATGCTCAGAACTCATTAATGACATCAACTTACTTTGTTGCTTGGCTTAAAGGAAGCCTTCAAAAGAGTCCTGGCATCAGAAGTCCCCATAGAAAGCATTTTACACCTGATAAGAGAAAATATTTTCATTTATGTAATGATTCAGTTAAACACAAAATGTACTAGATCTGCATGCTGACAGGGCACCTTAAAAATCAACACAAAACACACTTATAATTAAGGATACCAATGTGTTTTACACAGCCTACACCAAATCACAAGTAAAACAAGCAAGCAGGTTTAACAAATAGAAAAAGCAAAAATAAAGGTAAATCTCTTCAGTAAAGTTTTCTGTTTACAACGGTGAAGCAATATTAATAGCTGAATGTTGTCTTCAGGACACGTAAGGGCTGTTATCATATTCCCTACTAATAAAGATCCTCTTACATATGCTTATTCCATATTTAGCAGCCGCTCCAGACCTGCGTGATGTAAACTGTTAGATTTACCAACACACAACGAAACACAGAACATATTCTCTGATTTCTGCTAACAATACACATTTGGGCAATAACACAGAACTCCAGAATTCACATCCTCCAGCACCACAGACTTTCTCACAAACTGGCCTTCTGATTAACTTGTTCATCAGATTTACTAGGAAAGAATAAGGAGTAATGCCCACAATCTGCTAGAGGCCGAAACAGGGATGACTAGGTATGTCTCGAAATAGAATGAATGTTTCTTCAACAGCTTGTGCTGGAGTTGTCAGTGAGTTCGTCACAGGATACATACTATGGTAATCCCTGAACCAACACAGGTGACTCTTCAACTGCAGAAGACACTAACAACTAACATGGTGCCTCACATTGCCTGGCAGACAAACCACATATTTAATGTTTGCAAGAGGTAAAAGCGAAACCATACTTTAATAGAGTTTTTGGAAGTATAAGCTTAAAGTAGGGTAAACAATTTAACAAATGGGAGACGCAAAGTGACTTTTGTATGTCTCTGTATAAATCCACTTGTGTTTCTTGGGCAAACTGCTTGTTTCCCATACTCACAAAACACATGTAGACATAGAAACAGCTCTCTTTTGCTTGAACGTTGCCAACGAGAAGGAGCTTGTGGTCACAGACAAGGACAGGCCACACTATTTACCCCTCTTACTCGCGAGAAAGTTTACTCACAAAGTGTTCACTTCTCACTTTCTTGCCTCTTCTATTATTAGCTTTTTGTTGAGTTCCTGTCCTTCATTCAGTTTCACATGTTGACATAGCTGTCAACAACAGGAATTACTCCTGACATTCGGTGCAGAAGGGAATGCATAAGATGATATGCTGGATCTACTTCAAGCTCTCCTGGAATGCCAGAACCCAATGATGTCACATTTCCCCCAAACATCCTGTTGAATCACCTTTTAGAAAAGGAATGGGGAAAAAAAGCAGCACAGCCCCCTACCTTGCCTCCCCCTCCCCCCCCCAAAAAAAAACCAACCAAAAAAAAAACCACCACACCAAAAAAAAAAAAGCCACACACCCAAAAAAACAACTCCAAAGTGGAAATTTTACCTTCTCAGCATGGAGCTTCAGTAAGATTTAAGTGAAGATTACAAATATATTCTCCTTCTGGATTTTTCTCTCTTAAAAAGAAAAATCTATTTGCAGAATACGCCAACAGTCATTAAACTTCAACAAACTCACTGCTGTCAAGCCCTGGAATCGTGTGTAGACCGAGAAATACACCAGCTCCTAACTCAAAATTTCTCTGATTAACATAGTTTGAAGGCTGCTCCACTATGGCTTTACAGACCTCAATTTTAAGAATCATTCAGCTGCGGTACTTCAAGATCAGGTGCAAACCACTGACCTCACATACGCATCCCACATAACTTCACGTCTGCACTGCAAACTCCAGGCTTCCTCTGGACACCGCCTGGAGCTCTTACAGCGCTGTTGTAAAACCCAGCTGTGCTCCCTATCAGCTTGTCAAAGAGCAGCATAACCACCAGCTGGTTCAGAGCTGTACATCAAGTAGCTGGTCAGTTTAAGTCAGTAACAGACCAGTTAACTTGAAATCATGCTGCAGATTTTCCATTAGCAGAAAAATCAATTTGGGTCCTTCCCCCTCTACCAACTTGATGGTTTCATAAAACTTGTAAAAATTTAACATCCTTTACACTGATGCTGCTTTGTCAATTTTGGCTGGCATTGGTCAACAGGCCCAAAGGCAAGGAAGTAGGAAGAAACAAGGAAGAGCATAGAGCATGTATTAGTCTAAACAGTACAAGTGGAGGTAAATTACTTCTAAAGAGTTAAAAGCAATATAGGATTTATTAGTTTATAACTAGCAAGATGAAACAGAAAACTATTGTAAAAGAAGGATAAGAAGGATATTTAAGGATAAATAAGGACTTCAATACAAAAGGAACTCTTCCTTTGGCATTTTAAAAGAAGCACTAAGAAGTGTGTGGTGTTAAAAGACCAATGAAAAATTGCTCAGGAGGTTAAAGGATAATAAGCAAGTGAAAGAATTACATTAAATACAGATCAGTAGGGCCAGATGATATATTTTTTCAGGAACTACCACAGGTCAAGCTGATTTCCAATTTAAGGGATTTAACTTTGCAAAAAAAAGAGAAAAATGCAGACTCAGGCCTATGCAAAGCATCAAGATAAACAGCTGTGGAGCGGAGCAGTTCATGTAAATGCAAAGTTTATGTGGAAAACTTCCCCCTCCCTCAAACTGCTTGATTATTTTTAAGAGATCCATTTGGGCCCATGCAACTATACCTTCCAAACTCTGGCAGCATCTTTGGCCTGTTGTATATTATTAATTTTCTTTTGTACAAGCATAATTATGCCAAACTGAAGCTTAAAAAAAAGGTTTATCTTATTATTCTCCTCCCAAGCAGCAGCCTTCTACCTGTTTTCTTTCATATCATATTTTTTTTCTGTCAAGATAGTAATAAATTGACTGAAATGGTGCTGTTAAATACCAGGACTTTCAGCAGCCACCACAAACCAGCACAGAGGGTCTAACAGTTTGGTTAGAAACAAAAGCAATATTCTATGAACGTACAGTGATGCTGCAAGGTGGTGTCCTCTGCCTGCACACACATTCTGCACTTCCAGACTGGATTCCGTCCCCAGCCTCTCTCGGGGCTGCCTGAGCTCTGCCCTCCCATCCCATGCCCCACACAGACCCACCCCTCTCTGC
>NW_010125257.1:59717-62127 GCF_000699245.1 Pterocles gutturalis
CGCTCTTGCAAGCAAGTGTAGTTTTCAGCCTGTTCATCTCCCCGAACCAACTTGCTGCTCCTTAACACGAAGTCGGTGCTCGCTCAAGGGGGCGGCAAGATTGCAAAAGCCCTGAGCCTGAACAGCTCAAAGAGCCATGGAAAAGTTGCCTCTAGTTTTACAAGACAGACAGGACTCCAGAGAACCATACTGGACTACACCTGGAGTAAAACTTCCCTGAGAGAGAGAGAGATGCTACCTTCTTTCAAAATACATTAGAGCCCATATTTACAATCTCGCCTATTCAGACCATTATTTAATTGACAAGTATTTCAATTATGTCGGCAAACTCCCTTCTTCTATTATGATTAACACTTCTTCCTTCCATGTTATACATACGGAAAGCCTTCCAAGGCTCTAATTCGCTATTTCCCTCTGTCAAACACAACAAACTTTGATAAAGAAAAATGTCTTATGATTTCTGTACAGATTTCATGGGAACAGGCACTAATTAAACTAAAGCATTCAAAAGCACTAGATCGCTTCAGTCTATTTTGTTTCTTTTTACAGTGAGTTTATGTACACAAATCTGTTTCCCAGCTTCCAAGCAACCCATCCTGTTCATGATTATTGTACCTATTCATTTTGGTTGTTTTTGCAAATGCAGCTCCTCAATATTCACAATTTCATTCCACGAGAGCAAAAACAGGACATAGTTACACAGTTAATTCATCAACCAGACTGCTGAGACAATGTGGGAAATATACAGAAAAATACTGGGGATTTGGAGGGGCTACAAAGTGAAGGGTGTGTGTGAAAACATAACAAGTAACAGGTATTAGACAAAGAAAAAAACTGAAAGATGGCATATTTCATCCCTGAGCCGTCCCTAGCAATGTATGTGTTAGACAAGAGTTTGCACTAGTTCAAGAGAAGGAACTGTTGTATATACAAGTCATGTATACACCAGGTTTGATTTTTAAAGCCAGAGAGGTAATAATCCCTCTTTACACCAGCTTTGCTAATCTCACACTTGGGAGTACTGTGCAGAGTTTTCTTGCATTTGACTATAAAAGAAACAGCAACATTGACAAAGTACACAGAACGCATAAATAACAAAAACAATAGATTGTATTTTCTCTGAAGAAAGATTAATGCAATTTAATATATGCGTCTTAGATAAAAGATAGCAAATGGGAAACCTATTATCTTTGTATGTCAATGCACAGAGGGAATACTGGATCCTTACACTACAGGCTAAAACAGAGTATTTTTACCACAGGTTAGCATCTCGTGCTGTTAATTACCTAGATTATACCAACATCTACACTCAACTTGTTGAAAGCAGAAGCTAATATTAATTAAAAATTAATAAGCTCTTACAGCATACTTTAAACTCAGGCCCCACTTGCTGTGTTTCTTCCTGTAATGTGTTCTGGCACTAAAAACACCAATTTTACACATCTGCAACTTATAAACTTATAGTTTGAAAAAACCTGGAATGCTACGACAATTCTATCTGTTTAAAGTCCTGCTTGTGTTGCCATCATGAGCATCAAAACATGCAAAATCCAAGAACTTCAGATTACTTCACTGATTGCCTGTTCCTTCCTGCTAGGACCAGAACTCATTGCGTAGTTTTGCAGTTTAATGGAGACAAAAGTTCCTTAGGCATCTGTTACATGCTCCAGGTGACCCCTCTGCCTTCTGGAGGCTGTCTTCACACATAACAGAAATTGTTTCTCAATATGAGTAAATCATCAGGTAGCTCCCTTTAAAAATGACTCATTCTACACAGATCCTACAGTCACTGGCATTGGACCACTTCATTTTGACCCACTGCCATCTGAGCTATGGCGAAACTCTCCTCCTCATGCCAAAAAAAAAAAAAAGTATCCCTATTCAATACTGCTTTCGATAAGCAATTCAAACACATTTGTCTTCTCGTTTTTCTCTTCACAACGTTGTACCACCTCTCCATGCAGGCATATTCTATACAGCATTTACTTGCTGGCCAGCTGTCTCCTCACGGCACTGACCGCAGTTACCAGGCCACATCCTGATCTCCCACGGCACTGGGGAGTTACCAGCTCCTGCACTGGTAATAAATAACGACTCACACCAAGTGAAGCACCCCAAGGTACACAGCTAAAAAAATTAAATAAATATTACTAGTTAAGCCCCTACCCTGCTTCTGCTGGGTTGTGATGGGGCAGCTGGGGACCCCCAGGTGTAACTCCTGCAGAAGCAGCGGTGCCCGCGAAGAGCCCACGCACACAGCCCCCGTGCCCGGCTCCGCCAGCTCCCGTCACTGTTCCTCCTCTCCTGCCCCATCCCTCCCTGCAATGTCGCACCCCGCGGGCACCCCCACTCTCTGCCGACAGGGAACAGGTAGGTTTCGCCAAGGCCCACAGCCACCGGCGGGGCACCC
>NW_010125258.1:0-15551 GCF_000699245.1 Pterocles gutturalis
CCGGCACTCGCTAAAGTTCTCTGCCATTAAAATGCTTCATAGCGGGGGCAGAGGGCCAGTGCTGGCCCCCCGAGACCCTCCCGAGCCTTCTCCCGGTGGATGGAGCAGCGTCAGCTCGGCCAGCCTGCCGTGGAATGGGCTGGGCTGGAAGGGACCTTAGACATCACCCAGTTCCATGGGCAGGGACACCAGCCCAGGTTGCTCAAAGCCTCATCCAGCCTGGCCTTGAACCCCTCCAGGGATGGGGCATCCACAGCTTCTCTGGGCAACCTGGGCCACTGCCTCACCACCCGCACAGGAAAACATTTCTTCCTCATATTTCATCTAAATCTGCCCTCTTTCAGCTTAAAACCATGTCCCCTCGTCCTGTCACTACACTCCCCTGGTTGTTCCTCCCCCGGTGCAGGACTTTGCCCTTCCCTGTGCAAAACTGCACAAGGTCCAGCCCGTGCCTCCAGCCTGTCCCTGGATGGCAGCATGACCCTCTGGCGTGTCAGCCACTCCTCCCAGCCTGGTGTCAGTGGCGGGGTGGGAAGGACAAACACCCGCACAGTCCCTAAGCTGAGTTAGGGCCAGAAGCTGAGTGAGAGTCACCTAGCAACCCTGGTGGGACACATCATCTTCCCTGTTGTGGCCCAGAGGTGAGCAAGGTGAGCTGGAGGCTGTGGTTGATCCTTACACACCCTGGTACATGCTGTAGCTCTTCCCAGCACCTCCCTGTGGCCTCAACTCCTGTGGCTTTTGGTCCCGTGGCCTGGGGTGCCAGCACCACATCCTGCTGAGAGAGACCAAAGCTGCAGGAGGCAGGTCTCCTTGCTAGCATCCCTGTGCTGGATTTTGCAAGGCACCATAAGCTGGTCCAGCCATGCTTTCCAGAGGTCACATACAGAAAGGGACTTGTGGACCATGCCATTGTGTCGGGGCTCTAGAGCACAGCGCCTGCTGCCAAGAGCAGCTGGGGGCTCAGGAAGGCAACACATCTGCAGCTGCCAAGGGCCAGCAGAGAGATGAGAAGCAAGAGGTGGACCCAACAGATGGACCCAACTCACCTGGGGACAGCACATGGTTGGATGGCAGGAGGCCACGCAGCTGGGCGAGGGACTGCAGGAAGTGGTGGCCATTCCTGGCACATCAGCTCCATGACACAGCTTGGCTGCAGGTGCCTGGGGTGGGGGAAGCTCCCTCCTACCTCTGGCTGCTGAACGAGGAAATCCATCTCACGTGGCAACGGGACCAGATAGGAAAGCTCATAACGTGACCATGAGTTGCACGGTAAATTGAGAGGTTTCCCTGCTGGTCTCAGCAGTGACACTTGTGTTTATGCCTGTGAGTCACAGGAGACCTGGGTGAATGGGCACATACTCCAGAAACCAGGTCTTCCCAAGCCTGTCACCTGCAGGAGGGACAACTGCATGGGGCCTGACCTTTCACCATCTCTCCTTCAGCAAGCCCTGGGCAGACAGGGGAGGTCTTTCCAAGACAGAATAGAAGACATATTTTAAAATGTCTTAAAATAATAATTAAAATTATTAAAAAGAGTGTTTTTAAAACCTGGAGCAGGCCAGGAAAGTTGGGCTGTGTCAGATGGGCTAGCTGGCTGGGAGGAACCCCAGGCTTCCTGGGCACATCTGTTTGAGCTGGTAAGAGCTTATGACAGCAGCTGAAAGCTGGGTTTTGGAGAACTTGCATCAAGCTGAGCTGCACAGGCACTGAGTACAGAGCTCAGGGCGGATCACTGTAGTACAAGAAAAGTGTGACTTGGTACAAGTTCTGCCTTATAATCATATTTTGCTGAAGTTCATGTGTTCCTGACTATTCCTGTCCACCAAGCAGTGCCAGACCCTGGGGCCCAGCAGTTTCCCATAAGGAGCATACATCAGCATCAGAGACTTTTTGGACACACACCCCCCCGCCCCCCCACCCAGGGGGTTTCCTGCACATGGTGGGTGCCTGTCCTGTGCCAGTGCTGGTACCCGTGGGGTGCAGGCAGCGCAGCCCCCCTGCAGCCTCGGGGCCCCTGCAGCCCGGCTCTTCACCCACGGGAACGCCTGCCCCATGGTTACCTCATGATAATGGCTGGGAAAACAGGTCTGGCTAGGAGTCCAGCTTTGAGGAGCATCAAAGATGACAAAAAAAGCCAGAAAGTGATGGTGGGGTGCGTCCACCCCCTGAAATCCCAGCTCATACCCACTGCCTCCTTCCCCGGTGCAGGGATGCAGCTGTACACATCCTGCCTCCCCAAGATGCCAGCTGTTTGTAACCATCCCTGCTGCAAACTGTAATTAAACCTGGCCAAGCTCCTGTAGTTAAGGGGATGCTCCACCTCATTGTTTTCAAAATACAAATCCCTTGAGCACGCACACCGCAGCAGCACAACGTGCCCTCTCTGCTGCGTGGGGTTGTGCAAGACCATCCCCTGGTTTTGGAGCCACTTGGCCAACGTTGATGCCCTGCCACATCGGTACGCCTCCAGCATACCTACACACTGCTCCGGCCACTCCAGCAGTATGGGGACACAGGGATACGGGAGCCGCCATGCAGACCTAATCAGTACATCCCACCCTTGGAGGAGGCTGGGATGGGGAGGGATGCGCAGGGGATCCACCGCAGCAGCGTGTCCCCAGGCACTGCACATGTGCTCACACCACCCTGCACATGGGGGCTGCAGGAGCACCCGTCTGCACCCCTGCACATCACCGAAACCCAGCACCGTCACACAAAGTGTCACCTCCAGAGATGAACATTCAGCTGAAAACACAAAGTGAACGATCTGCAGGCAAAAGCTGGGTTTAACAATCTGAGTCGGAAGGACAAATACTTCCATGCGGTACTGGCTGTAGCACCTTGGGCTCACTCCTTCCCACTGCCCCCAGACCCCCTGCCCAGCTCCCCTGCCTCCCTGCTGACCTACCTGAGCGCAGAGCAGCCCTGGAGACAGGGGCCGGGGATGAGCAGGGACTGCAGGGGCTCAGGAGGGGCATGGTGCTGCTCATACATGGGCAAAGCAAGGAAACAAAACCTTCTGTTTCCGTCTGCCAGACAGAAAAACCCCACTAGAATTTTCTGGTGAAACCTCCAACTTGGACAAAAGTGGTCTGCAAGGACTGGTTGGCTTCAGTCCTTTTTTCTCTAGGGAAAGCAGCCTGGGTACCTCCAAGCTGCTCTGGCCCCTGCCTTGGGATGTCCCTCTCATTAATCCCCTGCTCTGCTCTCTCCTGAGCGGAGCTGTGAACCCAGGAGCTCAGGGGACCTGGGCTGTGCTGGGAAACACAGCCAGACCTTTGCACACCCCAGCCAGCCCTGACAGAAGCTGCTGGTGGTCAGCGTGTGGCAATGCTGGCAAAGCAAGTGTGGATGGACGGTCTGTCCTGCTCCAGGCAGTGCTTGCATGGTGTCCAGGACACCGTGGTTGGACCCACAGCTCACATACTAGGTTTCTGCGACCACTGTGCTGCAGCAATCAAGTCCCCGCTGAGCACTTCAGAGACGTGGGAACAGCCAAGAGAAAGAGATCAGGAGAAAAAGGGGATTAGCTGGGGCTGATAAAGACACAACTCTCCCTGGCAGAAGTCTGGGTCATGAGGAGTGTTGCAGATCCTGTTGCAATTAATGATGAAGCTCAGCCCGTCGGACAGTGAGCAGCATCAGCTCGATGGGCAGCATTCAGGGCAGGTGATGGAGCAGGCAGGGTGGGTGTGCTGGGGCAGCTCTGCAGGACACACCCGCCGGACCCACCAAGGGCTTTGTTGACAAAGGAAGCACCAAGGGTCATCTCCATGTGGGTGGCAGGAAGCCGCTGGTGCCCACGGGACTGAGGCAACTCTCTGGCATCCAGCGAGAGCTGCCGCCTCGCTGGCACGCTGCTGGGCAGTTCACCAACACGAGGGATGGATTTTGGCAAGGCAAAAGTTGAGTCCCAGTGCTTGCTGTGAGATCCAAACTGGGCACTGCTTGTGTCACTAGTTGGGTCCCCTCACAGCCAGGGGACCTCTGTCAGCTTCTGGTCCCACCACAAATGGCAGAGGGGCCCCTAAAAGTCCCACTATGCAACAGGGCAGCTGCCAAACATGCCCATCCCATGCTGAGCAGGGAGTCCCACTGCGGGTGTCCCCACGGCTGTGCACACAAGGGGCTTCGATGCCCTGGAACAGCTTCCCCCTGGAGAGAGCTCACTGTGGTTGGGCATGAGGACAGACTCTTACCTTCGGTGCAACCTGCAAGACCGGCAGGTAAGACCTCTCAATCCAAAAGCCTCATGGCTCAGGGCACAAAAGGAGAGCAGGAGAGCCTGAGGACATGACCAGCACCATGGGGCCCTGCAGGGGACAGAGAGGTGGATTACTAGTGCTGGTGTTAGTCCAAGTGTCTTGGTGTCCCCAAGAGGGACATCCTTGACAAGGGACCTCCAGAAGGCCATGTCATCAATGCTCTAGTGAGTCTATAATAAAACATCTGGAGACACGACCCACTGCTTGTATGGCAGTGTATGCCCCAACTGCTGATTGCCTGCACCAGTCCAGCTTCTCTGACCTCAGACCTGGTGTTCCTTTGCACATGAGGCAATGTGCATGCTATGGCCTCCTCTCCCTAACTCCACTGACCTCAGTCTCTGCTGCTGCCCGGCAGCTAGCCAGAGATGGTGCCATCCTCCCAGCTGGCCTCCAGCTCTCTGTTCTCCCACACCTCTGCTATCACATGGACCCAAGTGGTGCCCCCCCGCACGTTCTACCCGCGCCCATCCATGCAGCCCAGACCCGGGTGACAACACATCCCTCTCCAGACAAGAATGCCTGTCATGAGCTGGCCGCGGAGCTGCTGGCCACAGCAGAAAGAGCCTGAGTCAACCCAAGAGCTGCCCAAGGCCAAGGAAGCCATGACCTGACAAAAGGTATCCAGGGAATTCAAGGCAGGGATGTCACACAGCTCTCCTGACCCCCAGCCGTGGCAGCTGCTGCCAGGCAGAGCATGGGTAGGTAGTGTGAGGATCTGCTCTGCTCCTGAGCGGCATTACTCCATTGTAAGGCCATCAATAAACCGCTGGTACCTTGGAGGCCATGCAGGATGTGTCCCCAGGCTCTGTGGGGCTGGTAGGTGCCGAGCAGCATCCCTGCAGCCTGCACGTGCCACTGTTTGGAAATGACTTACCGAAACCATCTCAGCAAGTCTGGCTTCTGCTGGTTCACCATGGATGAACCACCATCCATTCAGATGACAAGGATATGAGACCTTGCTGCACCTGCCTTGAGCTTCCCAGAGAGGTGCACACCACAGTGACTCACGGAGCTACTTCAGAGGTGAATCTCAGGAGCACCTGAGCTGCGGGCAAGTATGCCTGGGTCTCCAGAGCTGACTATGATGCACAAAAGTATGGCTGGCCCCTCAGCCCTGTCCCACACAGACACTTTTAGACACTGGCTATATCCCCCACCCCCGAGATCACTGCTGGTGGGACTGTGTTGGGTCTGTGATGCTCAGCTGGGGTTGGCACTAGGGGCTGTCTCAGCGCTGCGGTACCCAAGTTGGGTTACGGGGTCTCCCTCCAAGTTGGGTTACAGGGGATCTCTCCATGCAGCCAGCCCCAGAGGGTCCCTGAACACCCTGCCACCTCCTCTCTGACAGACCCCCAGTGCTCCCGCTGTCCCTGCGCTCTGCAGAGCACGGTTCAAGGAGCAGAGGCAGGGTCTCCTGGGGACACCACTCCCATAGGCAGACACACGCTGAACCAAACCGGACCAGCCAAAGCTTCTGCTGCAAGACCGGAGCTGTGCCTCCACAGCACACCCTGAGGTCATCTTTGTCTTTAGTAGCTTCTCTTTCAAAAAGGATCTTGTGTAAGCGCTTAGCATCAGCGCTGCCTCGCAGCAAGACCTTGCACAGCTTGACCCCGGGCTGGGTGTCCAGCCTTCTCCTCCTCCTATTTGCTCTGCTTGAGGCGGTTTGAAGAGAGAAGTGAATCCACAGTGATCAGCTGCTTTGCCTCAAGTTGAATGTCATCTGGCCCTGGTCGTTCAGCCGCCTGCCCCCTCATTTTCCCTGATAGCACTTTGGTTTGATACAAATCCTCCTATCTCATGAGGGTTTTTGGCAGGACAGGCTTCCCAGGCACCTCTCGTTGTGCACTGGTGCCGAAAGTGTCAATATGACAGTACAGCAGCCTCACCAAATCCTGCTCTTACACAGGAGCATCTCTTGACAAACTAGATACAGGATTTACTACTCGTTCTGATTTTTCTCACAAGCTGTTCCTGCACTCATCCACCAGTTCCCCGCTGAGGTTCCTCCTTTGAGCACAGCTCTGTGTTTCTCAAAGCAGCACTGAAAAGCCTCCTAGACCCTGCAGGCAGCCGTGGCTCTCTTTGGGCTTTCCCATTTCCTTGGCCATGTGGCTCATGCCTGTCCCAAGCCTCCAACACCTCGCCCTTCAAGCAGCTCAGCCTCACTCTCCCCTGGGAAGCTGCAAAGCCCCCGAGACACTGCCCGGGGGGGCTGTGGGCTCTTCATCCCTGGAGATTTCAGATCTCACCTGGACTTCTCCCTGAACTGCCTGGTCCAGCTGTGAGGCCATCCCTGCTCAGAGCAGGGCTGGCTGGAGGTATGATAGCTCCCTCCCAGCCAAAACCTTCCTGGGGCTCTACAATTTGCCCATTCTCAGCAAAACCCACCCAGATCCAGGTCCCTTGGCTCTCTCCCTGCCAGACAGAGCTGTCATGCTCCTGCAACACTCCCACAGGGGTTTCTGCGCCCCATTTCTCACCCAGCCCTTCAGAGCTGCATCTCTCCTCTGCCCCCAGCCCCTCTGGGCAGCTCACCCAAGCAGTTTCAACATCAAAGCTGCTGTTCAGAGGTGAATCCTGGGTGTTTTGACACGAGCTGGCTGCATCACATCCACTGTTTACAGGGGCACACCCTGGTCCTTGTTGTTTCCTTCGGTCCCATTGCCTTCCCTTCCTGGGGAGGCACCGGCCACCCAACTGGCAGGATTTCAGCCCTGCCATGCCAATCTCAAGCTTTCTCTTCCCTCGGCTGTGAGTCAGGCTGCAGCTCCCACCCACGCTCCCATTGCAGGTGCCCTACACAGCTGGGAGCCAGCTGAGCTGGAAAGCACTGGAGGACTTGGGTGGTGCTTGGAGCAAGGCAATGCATTTGCCAATGGAGATGAGAAACCCATGACTTGAGCCAAGGCATAGTGGTTAGATTTTAGATAGCACAGCCTGATTGCACAGGACATCATAGAGCAATCTCACTGAGTTTTGACGCTCAAGACCTGCCCCAGGGTATCTCTGGAAAGCTCCATATCCAGCGATGGCAAACAGAAAGCTCCTGTCACAGCAGTGACTCACAGCTGCTGGCTCTTCCCCTGCCCCACGCCTGGCATTCCCACCACCTCCGCCACGGGCCCCATACTCGGGGCAGGACCCGTTGGCATTGCACAAAGGACTCAGCCCCTCCACATACACAACATCAGCAGAGGCACCTGACTCATGCAATGGCACCAGCGGGGTCTCTGCTACCTTAGTGCACGAAGATTAGGGGATGGAGCATGTTGTGAAGGGGTTGACAGATGCACGTCCCTGCCTGCTCTCCTTGATGCAGTTGCTGTTTCTCCATTGCTGCTTTCATGCCTGGATGTGCCTGCTGCTGAAAGGGATTAGCTCGGGGATTAAGGTCTGTGCGTGGGCATCTGTTAGCCAAGGGCAGGGCAGGAGGAGCCATCCCTCCCTGAAGACCAGCAGCTCCAGAGCTGGGGTAGGCAGGGGGCAGCCAAAGCAGGAGGCATGGCATCTCTTGGGCTGGATTCACCAGAAAAAGTTAACGGAGGGCCACAAACAACCAAGCCACCCTCTGCCCTTTGGGGAAATCTCCATTTCAAGGCACTAGGAATGACTGAGTGCCTCTGGCTTTGGGGCAGGTGGGGAATCCTAAAGGTGGAGGGGGCGAATGATACCCATTATGGCCCCGGGCAGAAGCACAGCAAAGTTCAAGATGCTCATCCAAAACCAACCAAGAAGACATGCTTAATTACTCTCCAGAACACAGAGCCCAATATTGCTGCAGGATGCTGTGAGGATCCAGCACACCAAGTTGAAGAGCCAGCCAGCCACCACCTCCTTCCTTGGGGAGAAGGAACAGCACCAGAAAGGGGGGGCTCTGGCCCCAGGGGCATTCAGGACATAGCTGGACTCAGATCTGGTGCTGGTGCAGACTTCACTGTATTTAAATAAAGCTCCACTTAAGCACACCCCCATCTGCTTCACAACTCTGAACAGCCATGGCCAAAGGAAGCATGGCTCCACAACAGCCAGCTTCTCACTCTGTCCCAAAGCCAGGCAAAACCAGCATCTTCCCATCCACACCAGCTCTGGCAACTCAGCTATTCACGTGAGGGCTGAGCTGAGGTGCTGCTCAGCCCAAAATCAAGCCTGAGCAGTTTCTACAGCAGACAGCACCTCACTATCAGTACCTCTCTGCCTTGCAGAGACACTCAAAAACAATTGGGGGTGGGAAGAATGAAGGAAAAAAACAAAAGCAAGGTTCTTTCAATCTGTCTCTACAAGCCAGCTCCATGAGCAGCCTCTGCAGAGCCTGGGTTCTCCCCAGTGCCAGTTCTGTGCTTCTGCAGTTCCCTACACCAGCAAGATGGTCCAGCCTGGGCAGGGCAGCTGCACCCCCAGCCCAGGGGGTCTCCACCAGAGCTGGGGGTGCAGGGCTGAGCAGCACCCCTCCCTCCCAACCTCACCTGGCCCCTGCCAGCCCCAGGGGAGCGCCAGGTACTCCCACACCCCCTTCCTAGGGAGCATTAAATCACTTATTAGGTGACACATGTGGGTGAGATGACAGACATCCTCATCACCCAAGTGCCTAAGGCTGGGAAATAGTCTCAGACACCTCACAGGTGCTCAGGACACAAAACCTCACCGAAGTCTTCAGAAGTCACTCATGTCTCTCATTAACTGGACAGAACGAGAACTGAGCCCAAAGAGGCAGCTAACAGCTCTTCTGGGGCAGGAGAGGAGAGAGCCCCCACTTCCCAGGTACACACAGGCTTATTGCACCAGGAACAGAAACCACACTCCCCTGCAGCCCCCCGGGTCAAAAGCAGCCAGCTATCGGAGCAGAAACACCACTGTGGCAAGGACAAGGCCATTACAGACATTTATTCGTTGCAGCTTTTGAAGTACACCAGGTACTGGTGAAGCCCCCCAGACAAACAACAGGAAGAATATGTGGTACAGTAAGTTTATATAAAAAGAATTAAATAGATAAAACTACATGGTAACCTCCAACTCTTGGTACAAACAGAGCAGACCAGCCCTGAGCCCAAGTTAACACCAGCAGCTTCAGTCTCTCCAGCCAGTCGTGGTTAGAACATATCTGGCCCCACACCCTGGGGACAGCAAGGTGCCTGTCCTGGCAGGTGAGCCAAGGGGGGCACTTCTCGGGACAGCAACTCAGGAGCTTGCCTTCAGATGCTGTGCAGAGCCTGACTTCCAGTGAGGTTCAATTATGTTGAGCACATCTGGAAAGCCAGCCCTGGCTTTGGTGTACAAATGAAGAGCAGCTCTGCTGAGGATGAGCCTTCACACGTTGCAGGATCAGCCACAGGGAATGCGCTCCAGCCATCTAGAAAGACCTGTAGAGCCAAGACGCAGAGCAGCACCCCAGAATGTTGCCTTTCCTGCACTAAGCCAGATTGAAGCCACATGTTTTGAGGCTGTTCCTGAACTGTGCACAGGTCAGTCACGCTTTTGCAAGACACAGCTTTGCAACTGTGTTGAGACAGTCTCCACCTACTCTAGGTGTCTAGTTTTATGCCAGAAAAAATCCCATACCAAAAAGACTATTTATTTCTCTTCAGTTTTCACATTTCCTTTTTCAGAACTGTTCACCTTCTGTCGAGAAGGAAGATGGGGTCTGAAGCCATGTGCCTGCAGAACAGCAGGCATCACAGGTAGCACCAGAATGAAGAAAACCCACGTTACCAATAAAAGACTCTTATCCCACCGAGACTGGCTTTACTTAATCTAGGAGATCACTGTATTTCTCTATAGTCTGCTTCTCCAGTTCCAACAGCTTTTGGTAAAATTTCTCAGCAGTTTCTTCATCCACATCAATCTGGAAGACAGGAAGAACAGTACCATGAGACCATTGCCTGGGTGGCAGCCAGCACAGACACAGAGGGCAGCTCTGGCGACAGCAGGGTGCATCTCCGGAATTCCTGCATCCACAGAGAGGCAACCAAAGGCATCTACTACCAGGGCACAAGCCAGAACATATTTTGGGAAAGCATCATCACACACTCATCCTGGTCTGACCATTGTCTCCCTCACCTTCCAGACTCCAGCCTGAGGCTGGCAGTCAGGAGTTACTTCAGGAAACCTCACAAATAACCCCACGCCCCTCCTTGCACTCAGCATCCAACATGGATCTTGCTCCCACCCCAGCCACAGGACGCCCTTGGCACCCACCCTTCCACAGGAAACCCCTCACTGGTCCATTTACCTTCCTGGGCTCCACGAAGCGCTTCCCCAGTCCAGACGTGCAGCTGTGGTATTTGACAAGTGCATCCAGGTACTCCGGTTTCTGCTTGAACAGCCACACCTGGGAAGAGCAGCACATATGTACAGTCCAGCACACACAGTCCCAACCAAGCCCACAGCCAAGGTCCCAACTGCCAGCGGACCCAGAACACCATGGGTGCTCTCACCACGCAGAGGTAGACTTGATATCCAGAGAAGGTCTGAGCTGGCTCCCCTCACCTGTGACCTACCTGAGCCAACAGTAAACCATGCTTATGCCCCAGAGCTAAACCACTAAAGTAGCTCAACATGGCTAAACTTGCTCACTGCCATGCCTGACGCACACCGTGCCCAACACACACCATGCTTTGCATCCCCCATCCCGTGTCCGCGTGTCTGTGGCTGCTTGCCCGCCAACAGGGAGAGCAGCATTCTCGCTGACCCGGACAGAAGGAATAGTGGTTTTTCCAAAAATCATCTATTTTATGGGCACCTGATGAAGATGGTAAAGCATCACCTGGGGGATCAGCCCTGGTCAGAGCTGGTCCCCAGTACCCACCCACGCTGAGAGGCTCTGTGTTCCAACCAGCAGACCCTGGATGAGCTACCCAAAGGGAAGGGATACTAACAGCAAGGTGCAAATTACTTACATGAGCTTCTGCTCCATTATACGGCGTCAGAGTGTAAGTTTTGGTAAAAAAGCGGATCTGAGGGGAAAAGAAGTGCAGGACAGAATTTGTATGTTGGCCCAAGGTTTCCTTGGCAAGCTCTCTGCAGCCCAGCCACACCAAACCATCCACCGGGGGTAGAAATGCTTCTCAAACTTGACTACAGGTAACACTTCTGACTAAAGCACGCCTTTATCACTACAAATGCTGGTCCTCTGGAGCCACCCACCAGATCAGGAAGCCTCACACAGAGCTCACCCCAAAAGCAAGAGCCAACCGGCCACATGTGCACCTCAAGGGGACCTCTTCTCAAACGGACTCAAGAGCACAGCAGGCAGGAGGCAGAGTGGATCTGCAATGCTGCCAGTGCTGGGGACAAGCAAGGAGGCATTGCCTCTCCACTGCCAGGAGAAACGCGATAAGGATGGTTTGCAAGGGGGCCAGCCTGCCTAGTCCAACAGAAGGACAAGCTGTATGGCAGCATGGGGAGCAAGGAGCCAGAGGTACGCTGCACATCTGCACATTGCTTGCAGTGAAGAGCATCGCTGCAGAACTCTCTCAACCCAAACCTCCCCCAAACCAGCCAGGAGTTCCACTTACCAACCACATGACAGGCATTAGCAGCTTCCACAGAAAAACTGGCAGAATTCTGTATGTCATGTTAGACATAACGAGACCAGGACAAACAACACTGGAATACAGACCCTGCAGAGAAGAAACCGAGTCAGTTTGCAGAGACAATAATTAGCTTAAGAATGGATGATAGCCCTTCCTGGCAAGTTCTTCTCAACAAGAAAATGAAGGTGAGTACAGAGACCAGGTAATAGTTGATGCTTTCCTCTCTAAAGTTACCAGAAGCAGAGAGGGATCAGACGTAGTAATTTCTAAGAGGTCCCAAACTGAAGATGTTTGTGTTAAATCTGTGCCCATCACAAGCCCATGAGACAGCAGACACAGCCTCCCGACACATCACAGCCTCACGTTGCAGTCCACATGCAGCTCAGCAGCAACAGTCACCCCACAAATTACAGCCCGCTCAGATCAAAGGCTACCTCACTTTTCAGAGATAAGAGTTCAGCCTTCTAGGACTGAACTATTTTCTCCTGAAGTATTTCATCAGAGTGCGATCACTATCACTGGACTAGGGCTGCAGTTTGTCACTGAAACCCAGCAATTCCCCATGACAGGGACAGCAGGTTGGTCATGCTCACATTCACATCTGAGTGTGACAAGCTGGAGAACCAGCATGGAGCCACCGGGAGACAACAGTAGAGCCGGCACCTCGAGTGCTTGCAGACAAAGCTCCTGACCAGCCCTGTTCTGACAGGCAGGCACACCTGAAACCAGCAGCTGCTCTTTGCTCTTTAAGACCAGTTTTTGGTCTAAATAGACAGCTAGAGCTTGCAGGCAGGGATCACTCCTAAGAGCTTCTGCTTTCACCTAAAACCCACAGACAAGAACCCCAAAAGGAGATTCTCCACCACCCTGGTTCAACCTCGGCTGTGTTTAGTTCTTATGTGTGTGCTAAGGAACATATCAGAGTGCTATGAATGGACGCAGCTAGGCAACAACAACATAATGATAACTGTAAACAGCAGGTCATTAGGTTTCTTCAGCCGTACAAACCCCATCATCACCTGCTTATTAAATTTCCTATTCAGAACCACACTGGTCAGGTCAGTAGCGTATTTGGAGGAGCTGTATGATTCCCGCCCCTTGGCATGCTGATAGTCAGAGAGGCTGAAGGCAGACTCCCTGGCATTGCTGGAGGAGGTCCAGATGAGTCGTGAAGGTTTTTCTTTACCACAGAGTAGAGATTCAAGCTGACGAACCTGCAAAATAATTGTTAGCTCATTTAACACATTTTAAAGTCTTACAGTATAGCTCTGCAGTTCTTACAAGCTGCGAGCTTATCTCAGCTCTCCTAGCCTTGGCCAGCCTTCACTAGACTAGAAGCAGCTGCTGCTCAGGTGTCACTTCAGCCCAAGGTCCACCAGGAGCACTTACAAGCAGCCACCATCCTCTGGCACAGCTCATTTAGGCTCAGAATTTAATATAGCCATGTCTTGGTACTTGCCCTGCACAGAGAGAACCTGCAATGTATGGTTTACCTCTCGCCCTGGCTTCGCCTGGGACAGAGTTAACTTTCTTCAGAGCAGCTAGTGTGAGGCTGTTTTGGATTTGTGCTGAGAAGAAGCACTAATGATGCTGACGGTTGCTGCCAGGACAGTCAAAGACTTTCCAGCTTCTCTGCTGTGCCCATGTCTGCAGGGGCAGGAGAAGCTGGGAGGGAGCACAGCCCCAATTACTAGCTCAGGATTCAACCTTAGGTTTAGGTGAGATCCAAATTGGCCAATGGTATGTTCCATATGATGCACGTCATGCCCAGTATAGAGATGAGGGTCTGTCCAGAAGTTAGTTCTCTCTTGGACTCTCAAGCTCTCCTCTTTTCCAGGATTACAGTTTCAGGACTCTCCCTGCTCCAGGATCGTTAGCCAGGAATGGGCTGGGCCTTGGCCATCGGGTGGTAAGCAGCTGCACTGTGTGCCACTCATTTGTATAATATTACAATTATTATTTTCAAATTTATTGCAGTTTAGTTATTAGATTGTTCTTACCTCAATCCCCAAGTCTCTCTTCCCTTCACCCCTTTAATTCTCACCCCCACCCCTGGGAGGAGGGAAGGTGAGCGAGCGGGTGTGTGGTGTTTGCTGCTAGTTGGGTTTGAACCAGGACACCTCTATCCACTGACTAACTAGAGTAACCTCAAGATTATATTAACTCTTGCAACAAAAAGTGTCACCACTTATTGCCACTCTAACAAAGCCCGAGACCTTTGCCTTATCATTCCCTATTTGTCAGGCTGCAGCCTGCACCAGCAGCTGAACCTGCAGGACATAACTGATTTGACATCAGTCCTGCCTGTGCCCATCCCCACCCACCCCAACCACCAGAGCAAGGGCTCGACCTCCACACGCGCCTCACCAGGATAAAGTGTCCAAAGAGGTTGGTAGCAAACACCTCCTGCAGCCCATCTCCGTTAAGCCTATCTGTCTGGGTCATTATACCTTCCGCCGTGCTCAGCATGTGAATCAGCTTCCTGGAAGGCAAGGATAGGAGTTAAAGAGCAACACCGCAGCTGCTGCTCCCCTGCTTCAGTCCCTCAGTGCATCCCTCGCCTCACAGGCTCCTCTAGTTTCCACCCTAAAGGGCTCTATTAATCCATGGAAAAAAAACCAGCTGCCAGAAGTTCACAGAGCATTCCAGCCCCTTTATTTGCAAGTCCCTGAATACTGACTAAACCAGAGAAGACTTGCCCCTTCCCTCATCTCACCACAGTAAAGTACCCTTAAAAAAACATGGCTTTGCCATTTCACATGCAGACAACAAAATCAGGCTCCAGCATGGACCTAAGCCCTAGGGTCAAGCCTCATGAAGATAAGGAAAGCAGACTGGCATCTACATTCAACATCCCAACAACTGTAGACTCAGCACAAGTCACTTTGCTCCCTAACTCAGCTTCCCCATGTTGCCTATAGACCAGCGATGCTTACTCCCATGGTGCTTATAGAATAAACACCAACTCACAGCTGCACAAAATACCAGCGAGCCCCAGCTGAGAACAACTACAAAAACCTACAGTGGAACCCAAACAACAGTAAGGAGGCCCAGGAAGAGCAAACTTCACCTCCCAACACCACCCCAGCACTTTTCACTCCATGCCTCCTGCCAGGAGCCCCAGGCTTTGGGTGAACCCTCGCCTCACGCTGGCACACAGCGGGCCCCACACCAGGGATCAGAAGCAGCATGGGGTGCCTCAGAGCACCCCAGCACTTGACCCACAGCTGCAAAGCCCACCCTATGCAAGCCCACGCATCCCACAGGGATGCTCTCTGTGTCACGCTAGGGGACAGCGATAGGGTCTTCAGCCCTGGACCCAAGGGCACACCTTGGCCACAATGATGCTGCCAGCACCCCATAGTGCCCCCAAGCCAGGGACCAGCTCCCCCCCAGCATCTCCTACCCGGTGCGGAGACCATGCCAGAGAGCCTTGAAGTTCACGTGTGGGTTGGGCATGATCCCAGCATTGAGGTAGACAAAGTCCAGGCGCTGAAACCTGCGTGGGGAAGAGCACTGGGGTGAGAAGCAGCAGGCAGACAGGAGGGTCTGGTGGGGTGGAGCGCAGGTGGGAGAGGGGTGGTTCAATACCTGCAGCGGAGCTCCCGGGCCACACGCAGCACAGACGCCAGGTTCCCTAGATCCACTTCCACGGTGGAGACCTGAGCGGCGGGGTGGGTGGCCAGGATGAGGTCTCGCGTGGCTTCGCTCTTCTCAGCGTTACGGCAGGCGATACAGAGATGGATGC
>NW_010125259.1:0-1749 GCF_000699245.1 Pterocles gutturalis
ATATAAATATATATATTCCTTAATGAAAAACCACTGCCTTACTGTACACTTAAACCAAGAAAAAAAAAACACAAAAGGTGCTCAAAAAAAAAAAAAATCCAATGTACGCCTTGTACATGAACGGGCATTAGCCAAACAGAGTTACCTGCGCTGCCACTTTTCTCAACTTGTATGTTCTGCTTGCTGCTGTTTTAAAAAATACTGTCTCATTTAAGAATTAAAAGTATATATATAAAACAATAAAATCTTGATACTTTATCGTTTCTGTTTCCTGTTTTTCTGCTTTCCTCTGGCCACTGGAATTCTTTTTGGTGTATAAGAAGTTCTTAAAACAATCATTAACCTATTTACTTGTTAATTATTTCTCTTCTTACATGAAATACATGTAATTCCGTGCGCTGCTTCTGTTATAGATGGCACGGCAGAAGATCTCTGTGGGACCAGAGGTACCAGGGATGTGCAAATGAGGGTTGCTGAGACAGAGGTTTCCTGACTCCATCTCTGCTGCCCTGCTGGTGGCCCCTTAACTCTGGCCAACATTTGGCTGCTGAAGAGATGGAAAGTGATGCTTCTCAAAGAGCTCTAGTGCTGGTCCAATTCTGTGCCTTTCCAATAGCAAAAGTAGTGTAAAAATTTCTACTGGAGCTGAGGTAGGCTAAAGAAGAGAAGAATTGTGTGCATCCACCTTACAAAACAAATCTGAGCTGTGGGATAATGTGGCCGCTGAACATGGGGGTTTTTTCGGGCTGCATCTCCTGATGCTGTTTCCATAGCCTGCAGACACACTGTGTGCGCTGGACTCCTGGCAGTCAAGACTGAGCGATGTTTATTTCATTGGATGGTTATATGAATTCACGAAATGCTGGTTCCTCCCCTGGAGACAGGAAGATGCATAGGCTGTCATTCACCTGGTTTTAGGAGCAGGACGCGATCAGCAAAGCTGCCTCTGCTGTTATTTTGCTTTGCCTAAACTTGATTTCTCCCCACTGCTGTAGAAAAAAAAAAGAGGACCATTGGGTCATGGTGTTATTTTTATTTAACTTGACTATTTGCGTAGTTTTCAATTAGATGGAAAGATTTCATGCAATCGGTGAGCTGTTTCCGCGTGTAACTCTGCATAAGGAGAACACACCCAGCATGGGCAGACCGCAAAGCTATGTAGGTATCGGCAGGTGATAACTCCTGCAGCTGAGAGAAAAGGCCTTTTATTTAGGACAAGCTAATTTCTGGCTAATAAATAAATAGGAAATGAGACCTGCCAGTGTTTGATGCCCGCTAGCTCTCCCAAATTCTTTTTTAAGGTCCCGGTCTCCTTTGCCACTGCTCTGCCCTCTGTCAATGGTCCTGATGTCAGCGCTGGGTTGCAGATTGCAGGCTGAATTGCAGCAGTTGCAGATGTGAGCTCCTGAAGATGTCCTGGGTAAAGGTAACGCAGCCCTGTCGCGCCTGTCAAACACGGGTCGATTCAGCACATGGGTCTAGAGCTGCTCCTACCGATGGCCCAGTTGAAGTTAGTTGCTCATTAAAAAAAAAAAAAAAAAAAAAAGACAGCATAAAGGAGCTGGTTTGGGACCTTTCTTGAATGCCTCAGAAGTGGACAGCGAGGCAAAGGGTTGAGTCAGCGTACCTGGAATGGCCGCGTGTTCCCTCTGTCATCTCTTGGTCCCGCAACCGTCTGCTGCATCTAAAGCAATAGGTAGGGCATTGCTCTGCCTCCCCCTGCTAGGGTTCTTACCAGCGACAAACGCA
>NW_010125259.1:1760-3348 GCF_000699245.1 Pterocles gutturalis
GCTGGGCTTTAACAGCTGATCACATCCAGGCTTACCAGCCCTGTCTGCAGAGCTGCTGTGCACTTGTCTTTCGCCCTCAGCAGTACACCCCAGCCATTACCGAGTCCGTAAAATCCTTATTACAGCTGGTTGATGAAGCTCTCTCCCTCATCACCCTTTCTCTGCAGAGACCTTTGTTGGAAGCAGAGATTATTACATTTTTCATGCCAATTTCATTAAAAAAAAATCTGAAAGGAAAACTAATTGTGCTTTGTGATACTTAGGGAAATTAAGTCTTCAAGGAAATGTAATCTTCAGCTCTTTATTTGACTGCAAATGCGTTAATTTATTTAATTGTATCATCGATCAACACAGTACATATAATTATTACCACTATATAATGGATTGGAAAAAATTTACTGTCATTGCCTGTGTAATCAGATATGCTCTTGTTACTAATTTCTAAACAGCATCAATGGAAAAAAATGACCTTCCAGGCTTAATTTCATGCCCTACTTCCTGAAAAATTAAATGGGAAGTGAGCGCACACAAAAACCAGCACAGATGCAGAGTACGAGGCTGGTAACATCTGTCTTATTTGCTGTCCCCTCTGCCATTCATATAACTGAACTCATTTCCCTGTCCTTTGATATTACATTTCAAACAAAATCTTGAGCAGACCTCATCAAAACAATCCTCCAGGCATTCCATTTCCATTCCCTCTGTCTTGCAGGTACAAATTATTATTTCATTTTACATGTGCAGGGACACTGAAAGCCCTGAACAGGCAGTAGGAGAAAAAGTATGAAATGGAATATTTAATGAAAGGCAGCAGCTGAGCTCTCAGAGAAATCAAAAGCTGCTGATCTTGAGGATTCATTGAAGGAATTTTTATTAATCTTATTACCCTAAAGAATTGCTTTTTATATATGTTTTTCAAACAGCATCAAATCCTCATCAAAACAGACACTGTAGTGCAAGCACCACGCTCTCTGCTATTGACAGAAGCAACACGGTATTTGCATATGATTTTAAACAAGGCTGGCTGCATGTGGCACCGTTATTAGCACTTAGATATTTTATTATCAGTATTTATTGTTATTATTATAAATCCAGCATGCTAGTAAGCACCTCCAGTTCCTGTTGTACTGAGGGGCCTTCTAAATGCCCAGCAACAGGTGTAAAGGGCCCCTGTTATCTGTGTTTGGCACATGTGTGTGTGTGTGTGTATGCAGATATAGGGCATTTATTTATACATATATATGGGGGGGGAGCTTGTAACCTTTAAAAAGTTACGGATGTTCATAGAAGCAAGACCTCCATTAGGATTTCATTAATTTAAACACTTTTAAGGCAAGCTGGTTTTTGCCCAAAAAACTTAGATTTATATGAATCTGATGGGCAAGACCTGAAAACCTATGTGGGATAGGAGGAGTAACTGCTCAGCTAGGAGCAAGGACAGCAGATCACAGCTGCACCTGACAGGAGGTGCCATGCAGGGCTGGGCACGGGGGGAGCTGGCAGTGACACCGCAGCAGCACTTTACATTTCTGTAGCTCAGAGACCTGGCCCCAGCTGCTAACAGCTTCAGTGGGATGGCTCACTCGTG
>NW_010125259.1:3379-9047 GCF_000699245.1 Pterocles gutturalis
TGCTGCAAAGAGCCATGTCAGCTCTAAGGGAAGGACACAAGTGTGGCAGAGCCACAGGGTAAGGACAAGGCTTTGTACTGCACACACACTAAACCTCGCTCTCATTCTGCGACAGAAGACCAAGGAGAGCCACCCCCAGGAGGACAGGCCCCAGCCAGGCACAGGTTGGGATTTCCCGCACCCACACAAATTTGAAGTCAGGAAAAACATTTCAGCTGCCTCCTCCCTGCTGCTCTGGGGTGAAAAACCCTGCGTTCAGAGTGTTACCACCATCCTTCATGCACCTTCCAGCTGAGAAACAACGTACACAGCACATGGCAATAACAAAGGCCCTCTTTCATTTGAGCGCGGGACTCTGGCACCAACAGCTGGGCATCCTTCCGCATCACTCCAGTGCTGAACACACGCGACCACTCACGTACGTATGGGGACGGATGCTCTGCAAATCCTTACCTATCACAAACACTCAGGTGATGAATGACTTCCTTCTCAAAAGGAAAGGGTGCATGCAGAAGTAGCACAGCGTAAAGCAAGCCTTGATGAAAAAAGGAAAAACTATGTAGATGCACATTTATTTTTTTACTAAATGGACACAAGAACAGCATGTTGTTTTAAGTGACAGATTTCAAGAAAAATCTAAGGATAAGAAAATGGAAACGTTCCTTTATGACATAATGCACTGAAAAAAAATTGTACTTAAATTACAAATCCTTGGCAAAGTATGTTTGCATCTGCCCATGTTCTGCACTGGCTGGAAGCTGTCAGGTCAGGGAGTTAAACATCACATCCGAGCAAATAAATCCTCCTGGGAGGCAGGATACTGCCAACACTCACAGGACTTCCAGCTGGTTCAGAACAGAGGCAGAGGTTGTTCTTTTCCACGTCCAAAATATACTGGTTATGAATACATTGCATCACACTGATTTTTAGTCACAGGACATGAGTGCTCAAAAAAAAAGCAAAAACGAAAAAGAAAGCAAAAAAAATTATATTTTCTTCCTCCACCAGATACTACATGTATGTACATTAAATATATTACAGTTCAAACACACTTGAGTAGAAAACAATCGCACTACAGGTATTTAAAATCACCACCATAACCCATCTCATTTCGTTTGGGTGTTCTCTACTTAACATTAAAAGGTGGGAAGTTAATTCCTGTCGCTGTTACTAACCTCAGTGCAAACCTGGTACTTGTAATAAAGATCTCATGGAACATTAAGTCAGCCCTGCAGCAACGGACTATTAGAGCAAGATTATTTTACTGCAGCCTATCTGTTTTGTTGGATCATTTTAAAAGGCCATTCATTTTGTATAGCTTGTAAAAGAAACTTTGTTATAAAAATAGATTTGGGCTTGCTTTGTTCCTAGTAATAAGTAGCCTAACGATCATGTAAGGAGTTAGGCTCCTTCAGACACTCCCAGAAAGAGAAAGACGCAATACTTTGTGTATAACATACAGGTGTGATGAAGTATCAAACCATACTTACTTCTGTTTTAAAAAAGCACAAAAATCCCTGTAGCAGGGAGACTAGTTCCAATACTCCATTTTCAGAAAGTAGCAAGTGAAATTTACCTCCATGTAGACAGCTCATGCAGAGCCCCTCGAGCTCCTGGATGAACTGGCTGCCACACTTAAAATCTGCCCTGGACTCTGGGCAGAGCTTCAGGAGGGTGTGAAACACTCAGCAGGCTTGGTCCCATCACATAAGGTCCTGCTACAAACAGGCCTGTGGTTACGCAGCTTTTACCAGGGCAGCCTTACAGCACGAAGAAGCAATGTCCATTTAGGGGGATTTAATCTTAAACCAGATCTTCTAATGTTTTACGTTTACTTCATTCTAATATGAAGATCTAAAAATTCAAATTACAGGTTATCAAATTTAAAAAAGAAAGTTATACTTCATTGAGAATTCAAAAACTCCACGGCAGAGCTTGAAAACAGTTTTCCAAAAAGATCAGTTTATTTTGGTGGGTCTGTATTAATTCCGTATTTTTCCTTGAGAAGCTTAAGCTGTTCCTCTTTCTTCTTTGTGTCCATCTTTTGGAATGCCTGTAATTAGGAAAATAAAACATGTGAGAAGAAAAAAAAAAAATCTCATGACCACAAATAACATCACTACGAACTACATTAACATCACACACAAACAGCATTGCTTAATTCTCGACCTCGGGGAATGTCACAGTAGCCTGGACACCATCGGTAACACCATCAAGAACTCCAGACATTTTACCTGTAAACAAGATCTCACATCCTGTTGCAGCTGTGCAGTTCTAAGGCCCCTGCTTCCTCCTCTCAAAAGTACACTCACCAGAAACATGTTTTTCACACCCTGGGTCCAAAGGTACATTTTTTGCACCAAGTAAAAATGAAATCCTGACAATTTATACAATCCATTCTCTCTATCCCTTTGGATGTATTTCTTTAAAAATATTTCGGTATGAAAACACAGTTGCTTGGATATTTTTATGCTGGCTATGCGGGTAAGTTAAAAAACCCCAAGTGTACGCACCCTGTTTGCATTGTAGTACAAAACGACAAGGTATCTGTTGCACACGTTGAATCCCGACAGGTGATCACAAGCGTTTTTAGCATCAAAGATGTCTTCATAGACCACATAGGCTGTTCCTCTCGTTTCAGGAGTGTTTCCACTGCAGAGCAAGACCAGTTTTAATGTTAAACAAAGGAAAGAGGAAATTGTTCTGTTAGTCTTTAGCAGTGACTGGGATTACATTAACTAATCTAACTTCACTAAAAAACAATTAATGGATATTTTTCTAGACACTGAAATACATCCCCCGCTTTCCACACCAACCTTCACTTACAGTTCCGAGTCAGAAACAAAATGTGACAGAGGCATGTGCTGCATTATGCCCCTTAAGGGAAATTCTCCTCTCCCCAACAACCATCAGAAGCTGGTGCTGTCAGGGGTTGTCATATTGCTGGAAATACTTTACGTTTTCATTACAGCAATTAGCTTGTTTTATTTAATATTACGAGACCAGGCTGTCAGCTAATGGCTGTCTGGATCAGATGTCTCCCTAGGATGGAATACTGCTCTTGGCACATCACAAAGTCAATCTCAGAGAGTCAAAACAGCCCCACTGATGCAAGACCACTTCAGACACACAGCCATCGCCTGCTGGACCATCAATTCCATTGCCTTTGCCGGAGGGACAGGAGACATGTCTGGGCACATAACACTAACTAGCCCGGAGAGACTGCAGAGCTCACAAATCCAGAAGTTCTCAGCTAAGAGACAGCTACAGTGAACTGAATAATCAGAAGAACTCTAAGGTGCTTGCTTGTAAGAAGAGAACTCCCGAGGACAAACAACATCACATATACCCTCACCAGGATGTGAACAAAAACAAAGAGGAGAATGGGATAAAAACTGCACAAAGCACAAAAGTAATTATAAAGAGACTTCCACGTTACACCTTGTCTCATGACAATGCTGGGATTTCTGTGGGAAAACACCACAAATCGGTAGTTCTGAATGATCAGCAAAGAGTCTGCCTGCAGTTCCCCATCAGACGCATACGCCAGCGCATTGCTCTGATGGAAAGCTCCCCCAATACGTCCTAACTCTTTATATCCCACTGTCATGCTGTTCCAACCCACGTTTTCAAAAACCTTAAATATTAGTTCTTCTTTTATTCTGAAGAGTGAAGAATTCCACCTATTTAGCTAAGCAGTAAGTTTATGTGATCCCTTGTTCCTTTAAGCACTTCCCTGGTCACTTTTGTTGCCCTCCCTGTATGAGAAGGATCTCACTAGCTGCATGTTCCAATACAGCTTCAGTACATACCATTTTATCCCCCCTATCCTTTTTTGTTTACTGAAGGCAACTCTATATGTAAAACTCACTTTGTACTATATATGAACAATCATTTTTATCACTACAGCTCTGAAATGAGCCCTTCTGTTTGGGGTGGTAAAGTTTGGTCTGTTTAACTGTTTACATATTTACATCCTGCATAGTCAAAACAATTAAACATATTGTGGAATAATTACCCACGTGGGAAAACAGAGAGTGAAATAAATGAACAGGATACATTGTGCTCTAATTTGATCAGCAACCTAGTTGAGAACTCAGAGATGCTGAACTCAAGACACCTGAAGCACCTCCCATACAAGGACAGGCTGAGAGAGTTGGGGTTGTTCAGCCTAGAGAAGAGAAGGCTCCAGAGAGACCTTAGAGCAGCTTCCAGTGCTGAAAGGGGGCTACAGGAGAGATGGGGAGGCACTCTTTGTCAGAGAGTGGAGTGATAGGACAAGGGGTAATGGTTTTAAGCTGAAAGAGGAAAGATTTAGATCAGACATTAGGAAGAAATTTTCTCCTGTGAGGGTGGTGAGGCACTGGCCCAGGTTGCCCAGAGAAGCTGTGGATGCCCCATCCCTGGAGGGGTTCAAGGCCAGGCTGGATGAGGCTTTGAGCAACCTGGGCTAGTGGGAGGTGTCCCTGCCCATGGCAGAGGGGTTGGAACTTGATGGTCTTTAAGGTGCCTTCCAACCCAAACCATTCTGTGATTCTATGCTGCAGGCTATTTTCCCATCATCTAGATAAAAGCAAAAAAACCCCACATCAAATATAAACTCATTTCCTTTCTATTTGTACGTCTATTAAAATATGACTTATAACGTTTTCTCAAGTTTTGTTTCCTCCCCTCCCCTGTCCTGAATACTTCTCAGAAGGGGAAAAAGTCCTTTTGTATGAGTGTCAATACTCCAACCAGCCTTACTACAGTTCTCAGAAGCTCCTCCAGCTTCAGCCATCTCCTCCTGCTAGAAACTGAGCTGAATGTAACACTAACCACATGAAGTTACCGTTTGACCCACAGCATTCAGACAGTGCTGAGAATAACCAGGAACATCAGAGCTTGGGTATTCAATATTTGAAATAACAGAAGAGCCTCAGATTTGCTGTAGATATGTATAACCTCAAGCATTTTAAAACAAAATTACAGCTCAGGGACAAGCTGTACCTGACACACAGGGAGTTGTTGCTGGTATCTGTTTCTGACTGGCAGGTCCAGCAGCAACAGTAACATCTCCCTTTTCCCATTAATTAAGTATCCAATACTCTAATAAGAAAACTGGTTGCATTCAACTTTCATCTTTCTTATTTTTACCTTTAGTCAAAGTGAAAGGTTAGCTGTATTTAAGTTTTACTTAAGAGAGTCTCTCTCATCAAATATAAGCTTTTTTAATCCTACCTACCGGCAATATTATTTTCCAATGAATTCACACATAAAAGAAAAATCACATCCGCCTTTGACACACAGGATATTGCTAAAGTGCATTTAACTTTTTCATCTGTGAAATCCAGTTGCTACCTACTGCAATAACAATATTCATACTAATGCACATAAAATCCTCAACTTTTCAAAGAAAACTAAAATACTTACACTCTGATCTGTCGAATAGGCCCATATTTCCCAAAAATATCATACATCTCCTCCGCTGTGATTTTATATGGCAGGTTCCTGATGTACAGGATCCGATTGACTTCTGGAGGCAGCCGGATCTGAGGCAGAAACAACACACGGCGACTCAGAACCACAGCGGTCACTTCAAACCTTAAAAGCGGCAGCCTACGTGCTAGACCTTGGGGCTAACATCCCTGAGAGCCCGTGCACCTCACCGGTCCTCTTCTCTACCCTC
>NW_010125260.1:0-11545 GCF_000699245.1 Pterocles gutturalis
GTCAAGCGAGGCACCTCCCCTGCTAGGCTTGCTTACCAGCTGGTGTCAGGTAGTTATCTTCCACACATTCCAAGAATCTCCTAGACTGATTCCTTTCCACTGTGTTGTATTTCCAGCAGATGTCTGTCAGGTTGAAGTCTCCCACAAGAACAAATGGGAGCTATTGCAAGACTTCTGCCAGCTGCTTACAGATTGCCTCATCTGCTTCCTCCTGCTGGCAGGGTGGCCTATAACACGCTCCCAGCAGGGTATCAGCCTTGTTAGCCCTTCCCCTCGTTCTTACCCATAAGCATTCAAACTTATCATCACAATCCTTGATTTCTATACAATCAAAACACTCCTTAACATACAGAGCCACCCCACCTCCTCTCCTTCCTTGCCTATCCCTTCTGAAGAGCTTATAGCCATCCATTCAGCACTCCAGCTATGAGACTCATCCCACCATGTTTCTGTGATGGCCACTAGGTCATAGCTGTTCTGTTGCACAATGGCCTCCAGCTCCTCTTGCTTGTTGCTCATACTGTGTGCATTAGTGTAGATGCACTTGAGCTGAACTGTCAAATCCACTCCTACCCTTAGCGTGCCATCCCTAGGTTTGTCTGCACTGGACCTGGCAATTCCCCCTTCCCCCTTAGAACCTAGTTTAAAGCCCTCTCAATGAGCCCTGCCAGCTTACAAGCAAGAATACTTACCCCCTTATGATAAGGTAGACAGGCATTTTTTATTGTTTTTCTTGGTAGAGGACAGAATGGACACATATTACAAGGTTTAATAATATCCAGCCTCTCCCTGACTGCAGGGTTAAAAAAGTACCAGCTAAGAAAACAAAAACTAGAAGCCACTTGTACTGTTCATTTAGCAGAACTCCCATTCATTATTTTCTTTCTCATGTCCAGTCCAAATAATTGTCAGTCGAAGAGCCATGCTACAGCTTCTAGACTGGTACTGTTACATGTGGGACTTACTAAATTCTGGAAGCCAAACTGTGACCTCTTCTCACTGTCAAGCTCATGGCCTGTTTCAGAGATGCCAAGGTATTTATGGAGCTGTATGCTATGACTTAGTGTCCTAGGTCATTGTAGGATATAATTTCCATTAGGTAATACCGTAGTATCTTTGTAGGGTATCTCTGAGGGATGCACCCTGGTGTTGATAGAGCACTATTCCTTCTCTACAAGTCCTGCAAGCTTATTTGAAAATCGTTGTCCGAATCATTTTGGTTCTGTTTTGCACCCAGAATCCTCAATATGACAAACATAGAAAATTGTTTTGTCAATAAACAAACTATTTCTTTGCCACAAAAA
The DNA here is from genome assembly GCF_000699245.1 of Pterocles gutturalis. Lineage (NCBI taxonomy): Eukaryota > Metazoa > Chordata > Aves > Pterocliformes > Pteroclidae > Pterocles > Pterocles gutturalis. The sequence continues at coordinate 1,305 of NW_010125260.1, forward strand.
AGGGGAAAAAAGATTGCAAAACAGGACTAAAATAGCACTAAAGCTGATTTGCATGAATCAATTTCTTAATTTATGGCATTCTCTTACAAATGTAGTTTAAATTGTCATACAATTGTTGGTGATCCTTAATGACATGAAATATTTTATTACAGGATTCAGAACAGAAATAAAAGCAAGCTTATGTGTCTGACATTCATCTCTGATTTCCATATATTTGAAAGATGATCTATTCTGAATGCTCAGGGAAAACAGCATTGGACTGTGATAATTTGGATAATTGGGATTGCCTTGCTATAAGCACATCATACATGGAAGAAGGAATTGCTGATGAAAATAAAATTTTCTTTTTATGGGTATTCAACCATTTGATATATATGCTGAATTTTATAATTCTGTGCCATTCAAGCTATGCAGTTCTACTCTTACTTATCTACACCTTTTCTCACATGAGCAACATATAATCTTTAGCTAGAAAAGTATGGATGCCAGTTACTATCCCTAGCATGGGAACCATTGATGACAATACAATGATTTAAAATAGGTTTAATATCTCTGGTCTTCCCAAGTCCTATTAAACCTTTTTGTTATTTCATTTTTCTGGTGGGGGTTTTGTGGAAGACATGCGAAAAGAGAAAACTGATTGCTTGTACTGAGTAATTACACTAAGTATGTTCAGAGTATAAAATAAATCATTGGACAGATTCCTTCCTCATTGTTCTGATAATGTTTTGCCACATGAAAAAATAAATCAAGATTGGCTGCTTTATTTTTTATTTTGATCTGTTTTCACAGTTGACAGCTTTTCTTAACATTTTCATTTAACTTTGACATAGAAAGCAATGCAACTGCTTAGAGCCAGACTGTGTGACAAAGCTTACCATGTGGGAAACAGATCTTGCACAGTTCATGTCTCATCCTGTCAAGCCAAATAGGCAGTCTGCTTATTAATGGAATTCATTTGTACATGAAAGTTTTACCACGGGCTTTTTGTTATCAAGAATTGCTACTTAAAAGAAGTATGGCTTAAATAATGGAATATGCAAGTTAGAATTTGTGCAAATGTGAAAGACATACTGTTACTCTGTAAAGACATTTGACATTTGTATCTTGGTTTTATTCTGAGCAGCTAAAGGCAGGATTAGCCTTTGATCCCTTATGAATGTAACAACCTGGAATGCAATCATTTTTAAAATCTTATTTCTGCATATCCTTCAAACACACTGTGGGCTATCTAGGTCAGAACCAATATAATACCAAGTACAAGTCAAGTTACATCATTCTATGATCATTCTGTGGTATTACTGCCAAGACAGAACTTGTCAAAATCCTTTCACTTGGTAATATAAAAACTTGCTGTGCACAGCTGGGATTCAGATGTTACACAGAAGAATCAGTTAAAAACCCAGTCCTAAAATAGTAAACAGCATTATGGTATATTGTTTCCAGTGTGACACATCACTACTTCTGAAATTTTGTCAGAGCTTAGTCTTAATAACTTGAATTCGTACTACTGTAATAACAGCTGATTATCTATGCAGTTGTATTACATGAAGTACAGTTTGCTTCAGCACACAGTCCTACTACTCCTCTTTATGAGCTTTGAGCAGGTGGGACTTTCTCCCCACAGGTGGTATTTTTTTTTCTCAATGTGGCCTGAATTATTCTGTTGCTAACAGTCCCTGTTCAAGAAACACCAAGTCTTTTTCATATGTTTATTTCCCCCCTAAAGTTCTGTGCAAGGATGATCTATCAGATAAAATTGTTGCATCCATATCTTTTCTGTCATGTTCCTTTCACATATATGCATGTATAAATGGGATACTGAATGAATATAGATAATTGCTGGCTCCTTGACTGCAGAAAGGGGTCAAAGAGTGTTCTTAAAAGACACAAATTCCTTCTATTGACAGAGAAGCTTATTCATAACTGCCATTACTAGCACTATTTTCCAGAAAACAATAAAACAAATTTAGAAAATAGTGGGTTCACAATTCTGTCATTTACTACAAAACAAAAAATGTTGCAGAGCTCAGGTATAACTGAAGTGGTGGAAAATCTAGCAAGATTGTTTCAGAACTGCTAAACCTTCCACATTCTTTTGTATCTCTGTTGTGGTACTTGGATAAGCATTGCCTTTTAACTGGGAATTATAAAGACATCTCAGCAAGCTTATGGTCAAAGTATCAAAAACTGCAGTTAAAGCCAGATACAGACTACTGTTTTCTGCTCTTTTGTGCTTGTGTTTACCTTTCAAACAAAAACATGAACCTATGTTCCCTACCATGTCCCTCAAGTTCTCCAGCTTACAGGTACACACAAACATATTTTTTATGATAATGCATTTAAGAAGGTAAAGGTGGGTTTCTTGTCTTTGACCAGATTTTTTGTCCACATAATTTATCTATTTCTTTATCTGCTGCCTCTGCACCAACAGAACTCCTGGGCAGTAAGAAACAGAATCTTCACTTGACCAAAAATACAACAAATTTCTCACCTGTCTCAAGAATAGAGTGGGAAAATAAAAAGGTACAAGATGAAGAAATTGTATCCTTGAGAGAGACTGACTCTTTTTCTTTTACAGTCATGTTAACATCAAGCAGTAGGCAAGAACTTTTAAACACCAAAATAAAAATCAACACTTTAAAAATCAAATTAATTAGCAGCTGCAACACCAGAAAGAGAGTTTAGTCTGCAATGATTTACAGTCATTCTCTGGGTATGCAGCAGCAGTAGCAGCCAAAACCAGCCAATATTATTTTGTTCTTCATCAAGAAAGGTATTGAAAACAAGACAGAGGTAGACATTTGCCAGTATGTGGTACCTTGGTTCATCCACACCTTGACTGCTGTGAGAAGTTCTGGTTTCCACACCATATGGGAAATAGAAGCATCAGAGCAACTGAAATGATGGGGTGGAGCAATTGGCTTTCAAGAAGGAACTAAAAAGCCTACAGATCTTTTTGGAGAGGATGAGGTTGAGAGACCATATGACTAAGGCTTACAAGATCATGGAGGAGTGCAGAAGTCAAATGCAGAGTGGTTTTTTTGCCAAATAGTAGAACTAAATGTACTGAATTAAACTAGCTTTGAAACAGGTAAAAGGAATCTTTAATTACTGCTAATAATTTGGCATTTGTTACCATAGGAGTTTGTAGAGGCAGGCAGGATTAACAATTTCAGAAAGGGTTAAACATGTACATTGACAACAGGTCTATAGAAAGATACTGAAGAGAACAGACAGGTAGGTACCCTCTAACAGCTATAAACCAATACATATGGATGCTGGGAAGAGAATGGATTCTAGAAAGCAGAACGGCTTTTATGCTCTTCCTTAGTGTTATGCTGTCAGAAATGGAGCCACAGGTCTGACCAGCACATTTCTTACCTTCTCTAATTTTGAAGCCCACTTAGGTTTCTATATTGCACCTTAAAGTTTCAAAACACAAAGACTTTGGGCAATGGTAGTGAATGACAATGTCAGAACTGTGAAAGCACCAGACTGTCTCTTAACTGCATTTCAGACCATAGATAGGACTAGTGAGAGATTAAAGGAAAACTTCCCCTCTATTTTAAGGGACAAAGCAAAGGTTATCAATCTCTAAGGCTACACTTTATATGAAAACAGAAATAATAAACCAGGAGAAAATAGGTATCCTAGAGAAAACTCAAAATCACTTGGGTGAGGCAGATTAAATAAAAGCCTTGAAAATAAACTTCTATGCTACTATTGTTTATTTACGGTGGATTCTGTCCTGCATCTTTTTGGTTTTTTTGTCCAGCAAACCTGGCATCCAAGGTTAAAATGAACAGTACCCTGCTGGTGAAAAGCATTCTCCTCCTTTCTGCTACCTCTGTTTTTTTTTCCGTGTATTTATTCTGTTCCTGGTTTATCACAGGAGTCTGCCATCTACACTCAGCCTCTGTTCTTGTCTTCTGTAACTTGCACTCTAAACACTTTTCCCCTGAGCAAGCTCGAGTTGCTCTGTGATAGTACTTAGCAAAACTCTATATTAATCCTTTATATAACACAGCTCTACCATTTAGTTCCATCATAGTGCTGCTGCTTCCTACTTTATATGCAAAATCTTGTTGTTACAATCCAGTAAAATTTCCCCATCTAACTGCAAGCCTTTAAAGGCAATGTTACTCAAAACTTTATGTCAGGAGATATGCTGAGGCTACACATAAAATCTCCAGTGAAAAAAAACTAACCTCTTACATAGGCTTACGGGAACCAAACTGACTCTTTGTACAGAGGTACATTTTTAAATGAGAATGTTTCTATATGCATTCATAGTCAAGCTAGAGATGTTCTGCTCTGCACAGCCATTGCCTTGATTTTTAGAGAAAGACTCCCCCTTCCAAGGGAGTAACATAATTATGTTCTGCTAGTTTATAAGTGTCCCCTATTGAATATGACATTGTGGGAGGCTGAATATGAGCTGCCTCCCTTCTTGTTTAGGAGGAATACATTTTTGTTTAGTAAAATGTGACAGGCAAGGACTTTTGAGATATTTGTCAGCACAAATGGGCTAAAGTGAGGACCTTGTGGATAGGGAAATACACATTTACTTATCTGTGCAAAACTGCTTCTCATTTGTTTGTTTACAGTGTTGCTGGAAACTTTCTGAAAGGTTGTGAAAAAGTAATCTTGAGTTTACCTCCAAGAAACTGAACTGGTATGTTCCAAGGACATAAGTCACAGGTGCTCAGTAGCCAGACTGCGCTTTCTTGTGGGGTGGGAATTGTAGTATATTGTGTCATTCTCTCGGGAAGTAGCTTTTGATGTGCACAAACCTGTGACTCAGAGTTCTGCATAGGCTGTATATCTCAGATAGTTCCATCTGTGACCACCTGTACATAAAGCTCTATGAAAAAGTGTAAATAATGCTTTGGGGAAATAGTTTCATAATTTATTTATTACCCACTAATCTCAAAGCACATTGACTGAAGAGGGGAGTTGGAATATCCTGTACAGTTCATCTTTTGAGTTATTTTTAGACTATATGGCATTTCCTAATTACATTTTAGAGTAAGAGCAATTCTTCCTTCCTCCCACCTTTACATCTCAGCCACATTAAGAAATTCAGAGTAGACTAAGGTAAAAGGTTGTTTTAATTTTAATAAATACTAAATTATAGCTTCTGAAAAGAAAAGTAAGTAAAATGAAAATCTTGAGGAATAATCAGGATCATTTAAAAACGTATGTGAAAGTCTAACTTTCTTATAGCTTTGGTGTCCTGAATCTGGAGAAATTCCATAAAAATCAGTATAGCTGACTTGGATTGGTGCCACATCAGAGAAGCTGACATTCATATTTTTTCAGGCTTGATGCTATCTACATTAATTGTGTCATGAGAGTCATAGTAGCCTGACCATTTGTATAACAACTGCAGCAGCTATGTGCATTGGTCAATGTCTTTTGTGTTACTGATGTCCCCCATTGCTCTTTCCACTCATGTTCTGTTATTTAAAATACTGGTGTGCCTTGTTCTTCCTACATACTGGCCCTGAATTACTATTACAACTGTAGTAATTCATAAATAGAGAAAGCATTTTAAGTTTCTCCAGGAAATGCAGTTCATGATCCTAACAGATAATCTCTAAAAATCACTCCATGATAAGGACACTTCTTCCTATGAACACACCAGTGATCCTGCAACTCAGGTTCTGAGTTTGCCACTAGGAAGTGAATGGCTTCATAGAAAAAAACATCAAAGACTGCACCACTGGAGAGCATTACGGAACTTTTGTGGGAAGATAAGCTTCTTAGAGAAGGAAATAATGTTTTTTTCCATAAGGTTACAGAATTTAGAGAATGTAGCTTTGATATTAATATGAAGAAGTTGGTTTCAAGATTACAACATTTCTAACAGTTTTGTAAGCATGATAAAGCATCAACTGCTACTGAAAGGAGTGATGTTCTTTTGTGCATCCAATTAGTCCATGCCAATCTGCATCATGTGAAGAATGCAAATGCAGGAAACGTGTGTGGCAAGGATAAAACTTGTCTGTGGATTAGTTCCCCTATACAGTGCATGGTGCTTCCACTCCTTCCTGCAGCAGTCCTGAATTATGCTGCCTTAAAGCGTTTGTAGGACCTTACAGGTGTACAGCTTCGGAAAAAGCTGGTACCTTTTCCACAATATTATGTGCCCACCACTTTTGATAGATGAGATTGCAGATATTTTTAAGGCCTTTTTACATTTTAGCAGATTCACCATTTATTTTAAATGGAACTTGGATGCCTCCTCTTGCATTTTATTAACTTGTTGTAAAGAAATGCTTTGCTGTTATGAGATGATATAATCTGGAGGAAATAATAATAATTCAGTAACTGTTCTATGCACAAAACTAACAGCATGTTTTCTCTTAAGAAAAACAACCATTCAGGACGTTGAGAATAATGTGTGACTTGTGATACAAGGCAGATAATGCTTAAGCGTCAAACTAAGCTGAATACCTGTAGAAAAGGCTGAAAGGAGTCTGAAGGGGGGAAAGTATAAGCTTTCTGTGACATAATCTTCTGAAGTCATTTATTGAGACCATAGATTTAAGGAACAAAGGGACTAGTTTTTCCTCCCCCATGAAAGAGAATTCTAAACCCAAACTCCAAGGATCTCTTGAGAACTATCTACACAGTCTAGTAAAAGTACAGAGAAATCCACTGGGATCCCAGTGGTCTCATACTAGCACAAAGGCCATCCACTCCTTCGTTCCTTAGCTGACAAACAGAGTAGCTCTATCTAATGGAACTGAGCTGGAAGAAAATTGCCTCCATCTGAATGCCAACTGCAATTCCTTCTAATAGGCATTTTTTCTTTGTAAAGGGCTCATCCCCAAACTTAGCACTGCCTACAGGTGTATGCACACTTTCTAGTTTGTCCCTTGTGTTCTTTGTGGAATTGTATGTCAGCCCAGCTCCCATCTTTCACTAGGCGTCTGGGACTCCATTTATTTTTCTCTCTGGATTTCCACAAGAAAGGAAATACTGTATGGGGGTCTGACAACCTTCTGTTCCCTTTGCTGGTTAAAGCCACACATTAAGATCCTTTGCTGTTTAAATAATAAAGCTGCATTTTGTGTTGCACTGTGACTGCCAGTGTACTGTGTATCCTTGTTAAATTGCAGCAAATATTTGGAATTTCAAAGCACCAGGTAAGAGAGAAAGGGAATTGCTCTCTGGAGATTTGATGCCGCAGGTAATGAATGGAAAAGGAAGGCAAGAAGCCTGTGACCTTGCACTATGGAGATTACACCTGGTGGAATCAGAGGTTAGTATTGGCAGGGGCCTGCTGCAAGGAAGCCTGCAGCAGCTGTTGCTCTGAACACCAGTTTCACAGGTCACAGGCTGCAGAGCAAAGGAGGGGTGGGGAGAGTCACTCATTAGTGATGAAAAACGTTGATGAAATTCAGAGCAGATTAGAAATTAAAGATCATGACATGCTATTTCCAGACTATTAAACATGGTTGTGAGGAACAATTACAGGTGCTTGAAGTTTCCATGACTACAGAGTGTTAATTAAACACATGGTAAAAAGAAAACTTTGAAGGAGGCAGACTGCAGCCTTGAAAAATCCAGATCATATTTTCAAAGACCAGCTATGCTTTTCTGCTTAAGAAATTTGTTTACTTAAATAGGATGGCTGCTCTGGCCTTTTTTTTTTTTTTTTTTTTTAGGCAGCCATATCAGTACGATTCAAACATGGAATATCTTGCAGTAACAGTCTCCTTTGTGCAGTCTCACAAAACAAGAGTTCTCTTAATTTTCTGTAAAAAAGATTGTAATATCCCACACCTTCTAAATTTCAGGTTTAGAAGTGCACCTTAATATGTTTGATTTTGATACTTCTTTTCTTTACTTCTGCCCTTGTGAATATACAGCCAGAGATTAATAGAAGGCAGACACTTTATAGAGTAGGAAAAATAAGTTATTTCAGATTGATCTCATTTATGATTAATGTATGAAATACAAGTGCATCTTCATTTCAAACTAAAGTGGTGAAACAGTTATTTTGCCTCTCATTCCTGTTCATCAAAAACCAAGTAGAAAACAAGTCTATATACAAGATTTACACAACTTTTATAAGATTTCCTTTTAATAGCTTTTTCTTTCAACACAGTTTTAATCTGAACATCTCATAAGCATATTTAACTGAAGATTACTGTGACAGCTATGTATATTAATTAAAACCCAAAATATTCTTAAAATATATTTAGAGATTTTCTCTGAAGGTGCACATAGTTACAATTAATTTCATATATTACAGCTACACAGTAGTACTAATTACTGTGTTAACAGGGTGGTGTTTTAAAACCAATTATCTTTGTAATTACCTTTGTATGTGATATATAACCTAAACCAAACCATGTCAGTGTTTTCAGAAATAATACCTCCTGTTGGAGTGCATAAGAAATAAGAAATATACAGTGCGATATTACTAACAAGGAATTCTCCAATTTATTTGTTTCGTGTCTGCAAAACACAATAATCTAACTGGACATAGCTGATTTCTTCTCATCATGCTTTCAGTGATCTCTGTAGCTACAGCAGTCTCTTCTACCCCAAGTCTTTAATTCTTTAAAACTTCTCATTAAAAATTACAGTTTTGATGCTCAGGACTCAGGCAGATATTATTTTTTTTCTTTCTTTTAGTTTGGCAGTTTGGGAAATTAAAATATGTATTTTTTTAAGTTTCTCTTTTTTTCAGAAAATTTACCTTTCAAAATTGTCTTGGTATGCTTATTATGAAGCCGCATATGTGTTTTTTCAAAGTTCTCTTTCAGAACTAACAAAAGAGTTCCTTACAAGACAAATCTGATCACAGTTTTAGGGATAGCCTGGTCCAGGTACTGCTCACTATGGGTAACATCAATAAAGCCACAGCATACTTAGCTCTGTGCTAGTATGCTTCTCCAATTCTGTCTCAGCAGGCTTTGTAGCCTCAAAACCCTCTCACACCAGGTTCCAAGGCACAGAGTACAAATCACACAAATCCTAAATGCTCTTTAATATAATGATGCTGGTAGTAATGCTCTAGAACTATTTCAATCCCTTACAATACAAAAAAAAATCCTTTTTGTAAGACCATAGATCTGCCCCATGAGCTCCAGAGGAGATGTGGATTATGCAGAGTGGAGATGGCCACTAAAAAAAGCAGGCGGCAAGGAGAAAGAGGGTTGTGAGCCACACTGCATCATTTCATCTGGAAGTCAGGGTTTTCTCCTTGAATTGGATACTGTACAGACACAGCCTGAGAAAATTACTTAGAATAATTCTGGAGTAACAAATTATTTTGATAAATAATAAAAATAAAATACATTTCAAAGATGTTTACAAGGACACATTTTTTTAAAAATTGCATGGAGTTGTATCTGTCCTAGAGACAATACTTATTTTGTTAGACGTATTCATTTTACATATGTTTAGACTCACCTGAGAAGACACACTTCAGCACGCTGCAGAATTTCAGTATACGAATCATCCGGATGTTGGGAGTGTGCTGTGCCTCTCTTGTGGCATGGGCATCATGGTTTTCTTCCTATGGATTTGAACATATGGTGGGCAAGAAGGGACTAAAACACATGAAACACCTGTTCCCACATAGAGTTAGGATGCAGGTAGAGTATGCACTTAAACAACAAACTTCCCCAGTTTAGATATAAACACTGTCAATCTGAAGCCTAAGAAGTCACAATAGCCAAAATTTCGTGAGAGCCTAAAAAAAATTAAAGAAATATTTCTGTAGATTATTTTTATGATTTCTTGCCATTGTAAGTCTATCATCATCATCTACGTCTACATTCACAAGGATTGCTAGTATTCTTCACTGTGACTAAATCGACTTTAAAAAAATGTGGAATGTGGTTATTGGCAGCATTTTTTGTTTTTTTCCTCATGTATCTCAAGCCCTCAGAAGAGTGTCAGGAGCAGCGACAGCACAGGGCTTCTGGGTGTAAAATGAACATCTGCTCTGAGCCAGAAGGCCTTTTCAAGTAAAGAGCCTTAACACAGGATAAAGGAAAGAAACCACTCGCTTATCATTAATATCTGCTTTTGTGTACATATATATGTCTAGAGAGAGTGCTAAGAACTTCACTAGTCCAATCAATCCTTTAACAAGCTAATAGTCCAAGCTATCTAACCCATATGAGAAATCTCATTAATAACAAAGTTCAGAGTGTCATTTGCCCCCCGAGAATGCCCACCCTTCCGCCGCTACCCCTCTCACCTGGCAGGAT
>NW_010125260.1:11556-22720 GCF_000699245.1 Pterocles gutturalis
CTCTGGCCCCAAGCCAGCAGCTCTGGTCTTAACCAGGGGCGGGTGGATGGGGCTGCACCAAGGCACCAGCACCCTGAGGCCTTCCCCTGGCCTTGGGAGTTTCTTCCTCCTGGGCCTTGGCCTTGCTCAAGTTTATTTCTCCACATTTCCTCAGCACGGCCCATGCTACCCAGGATACCACGCTGCCCTGGCTCACCTGGGGAGGAGAGAGTCGCTCCCCTCTGGGTGCCAGCACCACCAGGCCCCAGCCCCGCAGGCCCCAGCCCCGCATGCCCCTGCCTGCAGGCCCCGGCCCGGCGGCTGCCTTGACAGCGTGAAGGCTGCACAACTGGGTCACAAGCTGCTGGGCCCATGCCTCAGTGAGCTGAGTGTGGCCCAGGGGGGCTGCAGATGGGGGTGTTCAGCCACCAGAGCTGAGGATGAGGAGTATACGGTTTGAACAGGAATGGATCTGTAAACTCAGGTTTAAGTCTGGTTATATCTACAACTGAGTACATTATGCACAAGAGTTCGTTGCTTTGACTCCACTAGAAGTAAAAACTCAAATAGCCCATTAATCACAAAACACTGATGTATTCTTCATAGAAATAATTTGCAACCTGTCTCTGGGTGGGAACTCTGTGCAAACAGCAACTTTCAGAATTGGTTCGCTGTTAACATTCAGCAAATTTATTTTTAATGGTGTTTGCTTTTCTCCACGTAGATGAGGAGGCAGATATTGATGGAGATATTAATGCATAACTCCCAGTGATAAAACTTCTGGAAAGTAACACTTCTTCAGTTTCCATAACAACAGCTCTAAAAAATGCCACCTGACTTGCATTTGCACAGCACTCTGCCAAAAACCCGGGTTGCTGGCTGACTCTGTCCCCTGTCACTCCTTCCTGCCCATTTCCCGCTTCTTTTAATACTGCCAATGCAAACATTTTGTTGGCTGTGTCAGGGAGCTGAGGTGACTGAATAATGCAGAGAATGGTGCTTGGCTGTTTTGGGTTTTTTTGGGTTGGTTTTTTTTTTGTTGGTTTTTTTTTTGTTTGTTTTTTTTTTTCAGCTGATCAGCCACTGATTATCTCCCTGGGCTGCCACAAAAACGCTTTTGTGAGCACAAGCTAGTCAGCAGTGTGAGAGTAGGGTGAGCAGCCAGGGAAACACCGAGGAGCAGGCACGGCTTTGTCACAGCCGTGGCAGCTTAAATGCAAGACAGGCGGTGGCCAAATCCTATTAGCCTGCCTGTGCATATCATCCTGTCTTCTGAGATCTCAGGCTGGTTCTAGAACAACAAGAGTCAGGCTAGAGGCTTATAGTTTGTCAGCAAACCTTGGCAGTCATTTTCTTTATAATCAACACAAACAAGAAGTTGATTAAATTGAAATACAGTTACACAAAATAGACATGATATATAGAATTATGAATTTTTAAGTTATTTTTCTCTTTGGAAATAGGGCCAACAGACTACTTTAATCCTTCTAGTTTCATTGCCTTGGACCTACATAGTAAATCAGTTATTCTAATCTGATTTCAGGCTTGTGCTTACTTTTCTTTTATTTTAGTGATACGGCAAGAGTTAATTCAGCCTGGGTTTTATTCCACAATGAGTATTAATGGGAGTTAGGGACTGGTTAAACTTTTGTTTCTTTCCACAATGAGTATTAATCTGACACTAAAATTAAGTGCAAATACAGATATTTAATATGCTGTATTGTTTCATGTTTTAAAAAAAATAGGTTTTGTCATTTGTGCCACTCATGTCGTTCACAATGAACCATGAAAGAAAATCTTTGAGGACAAAGTGTTTAATTTAGAGACAAGATGCTTTGATTCATTGCCACCACAGGCTTCTGCATGATCTTCAGCGAGTCATTTACTGCTTCAGTTTTCTCTCTGAAAATTGGGAGGTAAGACCACCTTCACAGTATTAGCCTAATTAATTGTTAAATTTAAGAATTATTATTAGCCCTATTACAATGATACTAATACTTTTGGTTCAAATTCTATCAAATTAAAATTATGGACAAACTTTCTGCAGCCTACCTTTTTATCTGGCAATGCCCCTCTGGATCCTAAGGTGAGTGGCCTACTCTGGTTTGAACACTGCAAGTTATCGGTATCCTAAGTATTTGCTGGCTTGATAGCTTCTTCCTCCTCACTCTAGAATCTAGTATGTTTGTTAATATGGTCCTTACATATTTACACTATATGGATAGATTGAGATACACACATTTGTATGTCCACTAGCTTCATAACAAGTCCATTTTACATCCAGATTATTAAAGTCTGTGTTATATGTCGGTTGCTTGTTCTTTGTTATCTTTGCTAATCCTAAAACAGGTTTTGCCTGGCTCCCAATGCTGCAGTCCTTCAATGAATAATTGAATTGGCTGCTGATGTGTTATCACCCTGTGGCCTTCAGTATTATCCTCTGCTTGTACTTTTAAGGCCCATGCTCTCATTTCCTGTCTGCACTACTGTTCACCACATTTTATTCCATGATCAAAGGTAGTCCATTATGTGCAGAATGTTATTACTAATCTATTAGTTACACAAATACATGTAACAATAGCCATTACACCACACAAATGTACAAAGCTCACAGGTCATATCACCTGATCATTAAATAATTCCAGTTACAGCTAAATGCACTGTAAAACAAGGCACCCAAGACAAGTTCAAACAAGGCAGTGCAAGTCCTGTGACCTTTGTTAGCTTAATACAAATTTGTGCCCCCTACTAAGTAATGACAAAAGCACACTTAACTGAGCTACAAAGCTATACAGTTTCCCGGGGAAGCTCCAGAGGGAACTGACACCTCATCCAGCCCATTGATGTTGATTTGAAATCCTGACAGCAAATGACTAATCTGTGCACGAAATGAGCAACAGAAGATAATGTAGTGCTGGATTTTGCCATCTGGTATAATTTATTTAAGACTTTTGCTTCGTGGCATGTCTAGAATGCCAGCCTCGCATAACACATTGCACTGCTTGGTTTAGCAATCATGTAAAACAATTTAGTGGAACTAGTAAGTGCAATAATAGCAATTGTAATAGCAACATAATATCAGTCAAATGGTGACTTTTGTGTAATATTAAGTATTTTGGTGTTCTTAATAATTTTGGAGAAAACGGAAAGTAACCTGAGAGTGCAGAATCTGTCAGGGCTTGCAGAAATGTTTGCATTTGTACAGCTAATAGGTAAGAGAATTCACTGTCATTCCTATAGCTAATTAGTAATATCAAAATAGCATCAGTCATAGACTCATAGAACAGCACAGGTGGGAAGGCACCTCCAGAGACTTATCTGGCCCTACCTTTTGTGCGAAAGGAAGCTTAGATGAGATTACTTATCACCCTGTCCAACTGCATCTTGAAAACCTCCAGTGATGGGGGGACTCTACCACTTCCTTGGAGAGTATGATCCAGTTATTGATTGTTTTTACTGTAAAAAATGTCTTTCTTATGTCAAGATAAATGTTCCGGTGCAACTTGTACCTGTTGCTCCTTGTGTTCTCCACATGGTTCCTTGTGAAGTGAGAGCCTCCTCCTCTTTGTAGCCATCATATATATAAAAGGATAATTCGTAATGGGTAATCAGTTCACGCAAATGATTAGAAGTTGAGCTGTTATCTTTAGTCATATTACAGCTTCAAACCTATTATGACTATAATTAAAGGAGCAAACCATTTTAACCCTTCTATTAACATGACAATCTGGCATTTCCTGTCTGACATTCTATTTCCACTTTTATTTCATAGGACGTTTCAGATATTGCACCTTGAAAAGCTAAATGTATCTATAGAGGTGAAGGAGAGAAGAACCTAGAAAACACTTGGAGAGTGGGAGAGAAAAATTTATAATAAATACAGAAATACCAGATAAAGAAGAAATCCCATCACCCTAAACTTTGTAGAGTACTCGCATATGTTTTGATAGGTTTAAATATAATCCTCTGATGTGTTTATGGAATGTTTATCACACTAGCTGAACATCAAAGTCTTTAATCTTTTTTAGCTCACATATTATGCTATGTTATGGCATTATAATAAAAATAGGGAGTGCAGGAATTAAGAGGTCAACTGACAAAGGCCAAAGTTGTAGGGTATGGCCTTTCTCTGTAGATGTAATTAGAGAAAAGGAGGAAAACTGCAATAATGTTAGCTTAGTGAACAGTATATTTCTTATTTCAAGACTTAAGAAATATTAATTTTTGAAGTGACATTACTGCAACAGAAGGGATTTACAGGAGCAAAAATTAAACCGTTGATGTCTACCAAGAGAACTGGGCACACCTGAGCACCCACAACCAGTCTGCAATAAAGATGCTATAACAAGCTAGGGACAGCAAGCATAAACCTATTTCAGTGCAGTGGACTAGAAATACCCTTCTATTCAATGTCTGAGACACAAGATAAATTTGGAAAAAAGAAAATTCTTCCTGAATTGTTCTGATAGATTGGTAAGTCTTGCCCCATGGTAGCTTTAATATAGGTCAAATTGATAAGATGGTAATGCTCTGAGCAAAATACATGCAAAGCAATGAGAATCAGCTCAGAAAACTGTGATTAGCTTATGTATAATGTGAGGGAGGCATAAACAGCCCCATTAAAATAAATACTAGAGTTTCACAGGCCTCAATTTCATTACAGAACAAGCAGGAAGGAAAAGAATTTTGGAACTGCCTGGAAACAAAAGAGAAATTTCTATGTCCCCTTGTTTTTTTAATTTTTTTCATATCTTGATAAAATTAAAAATGATAATATTTTGAACATCTGCATGATTAACTGAGTAACATTTTATTTTGTAATTTCAGTCAAATGAAGGATACTTTGTATGCAGAGCTTAGAGAAGCATAATTATGTTTTCCTCTCCAGCTCCCCCCACTCCTCCTTAATTCAGGCCCTGTGAATAAAATGCAGTGAAATGTTTCCTTTTAAAATACCATTGGAAGATCATTGAAATAAAAATTAAAAGTTGCATGTTTTCTTTAAAAAGCCCTTTCCTGAAAATATCCTCTGAACACGACTGTTCAGGTAAATCTTTAAAGGAACATATTTAAGAAATAACTGAATAAACCCCCATAAAGTTTAAATATCTACATGTGTTTTCCATTAAAGCCGTGTATACTGGTCTTTTAAATTCTTATTTTAAGCACTACATACCTAGGACTTTATTTTTCATGTTATACCAGCTTCATTTATCTGCTGCTATCCCCTCCCCTGCCTCCTTCCTTTTTCTCTTTCAGTGGGAGAAACAAAGCTTTAAAGTTTCTTTCAAGTTTGTTTACAGTGAATTTGGACTCTAAATTATTTTGAGTCAGCCATAAATGTTTCCATAAATGCTGCTTTGCAGTTGTTTTGCTTTGTGCTTTCTTTATCGTTTGCTTTATTTATATGCCCCAGGAACCCCTAGAGATGTATCACTCTGTTTATAGTTAAACTCTTGAAATTACTTGATATGATACAGAAGGGTACCCTTTTCCTATCTGCTGTCTTCCCTTGTTTTCCTTAAATCTACCTTAGATATGTAACAGTGAGAAAACACACGGAAAATAAAGAAGTTAATGTGTGTTACAGGCAGTGCTTTCCTTTCAGAAGTGAACTCTGCACTATTCTCAGAAAATGAACAAAGCATTTCTTGAAATAGCAAATAACATTGAGTAGAGCAGCTTTGTTTGGACTAATTATTAGACCTGGATTCATGATCTAGGATGTGAAAACATGCGATGTACGTGCTTCAATGTCCAGCCAGGTTTTGAATATCTTCATAGATGGAGACTTACAATGTCTCCAGGGAAACTGTTCCACAGTTTCACTGCCCTCACTACAATAAATAAATAAATAAATAAAAGGTGTTTTTCTTTTGCTTAAATGGAATTTCTTGTTTTAATTTGTGCCCTTCCTGTCCATTCACTGGGAACCTCTGAGAAGAGTATGGCCCCATCTTCTTCACTCTGCCACCCCCATAACAGGTACTTACACACATTGATAACATACCTCTGAGCCTTCACTTCTCCAGGCTAATCAGGCCTATATCTTAGTCTACCTTCATGTGATGGATGGTCCCATTCCTTCATCATCTGTGTGGACCTGTGCTGGACTCATTCCAGGAAGTCCTGGTCAGAGCCCAGAAATGGACTCTGCATTGCAACCAGGGCTGACTAGAGGAAAAGGGTCACCTTCCTTGACTTGTTGGCAATGCTTTTCCTAATGAAACCCCAAATGCTGTTGTCTTTCTTTGCCACAAGGGTGCATTGCTGGCTCACGGTCAGCTTGTTGTCCAACAGGACCATCAGGTCTTTTTCTGCCAAGCTGCTTTCCAGCCTGTTGATCCCCAGTGTGTACTGGTTCAGGGTGTTATTCCCCAGGGTGCAAGACTTGGTATTTCCCTTTGTTGAACATCATGAGGGTGCAGTTTGATCATTTCTCCAGCCTGTTGAGGTCCCTCTGAATAGCAGGACAACCATTTGGTGTTTCAAGCAGTCTTTCCAGTTTTGTATCATTTCAGATTTGTACTTTAGGTGCTTATATAATGCTCAGCTGTAAGACTGTCGTGGTTGATGACCTGGTGACAAACAATGCTCTGAAAAATAGGATTAAGTATTTGGTCCAGCTACAAAAGCAGACTGTCTTTTCATGGGAATGAATAACTACCATTACAGTCATCTGAAATAAAGTAGCTTACATTTGAGTTTCCACAGCATTTTTCCTCCCTCAAAGTAGAAGCATGGTGATTGAGAAAATAAAAATACAGCAGAATTATATACTAAAAATATAAATGTGCTGAGATGATGATTAAGATATTTCTTTGTTTGCTGTTTGTAAATTATGTTTGTCTGTCTTAGGCAATATTTGAATGCAGAAAGGATTTGCTAGGAAATCAGAGAATTTAAAGACAAAAGGATTTATGAGTTTATCTTGTATGTTCCATAATTCAGTCCAAAGAACTGAAATCAACCATTTCTGTAGCATCCATCAGGCTTCAATTGAACAGAGCAGTTAATTCTGGCTGTCCTAATACAGATTCAGCTATGACTTTTCAAAGAACATTATTACTTATCTGAAACACCCAAAAATGTTACATATTCTCTCACACAATACTAACTAGATTAAAATTCATGATACAGTTCAAAAATAACAAATGTGAAGGGGCAGTAGGAAATTATTTTACTTGCCTTTTAGTTTTTAAATGTTACTGGAACCTTGTTGAATTATTTTCCTTCTCCCTATTTGCTGGCGTGATGTGGAGCTGTAAGGCTTGAACCCACTGCACCAGCAAGTCTTCCTGTTCCACCCAAGAAGCTCCCACTACCTCTGAACTCTGGCCTGGGATCTAGAGGCTGTTAGCCTGGCCAGCCTTCAGCAAAGAGTGGGAATGAGAATATCCACCTGATTTTCCACAGTCATGTCATCTAGGATTGTAACAATTTAGAGAAGATTGTGGAGATGAGGCACGTGTGTAGACAGAGAATACCTCTGTCCTTGTTTTTTTCTGTACCAAAGGACTGCACAGTTGGAGCTTATATAATTTTGTGCAGAGATCAGGACTGTGGATGAAGGATGAGTAGGAGCACAGGGAAACATGGATGGTCTTTATTTGCTAAAGGGGCTGCTGAATTTGGGAGTCTGAAGGAGTCGCCAGGAAAAGATAAAGTGTGAGAGATCCTTAGAAACGAACCAAGGGCTTTGAATTTGTGTGAAGCAGCTTCCAGATGGTAACTAAATGTACAGTTTCTAAAGGCTGCAAAGCTGTTTGAGGTAAAAGTATAGTGAGGAGTATCAGAATTTTTGAGTTCTGGTTGGCAGAATGGCTTTATCAGGGCAAGAACAGGATGGCTAAGCATACAAGTTGATTATGTGAATACTGTAAAAGCCTTGTGGCTGGTACACTTGGCTGTGCATTTTCACAGAAACTGCCTGAGTTTTAATCCCAGTTCTGCTCCCAGTACTTCTGTGAAATTTGACAACTAGCCTGGTTGAAACAAGAGGGAGTTGAGTGTTGCCTGGCTCCAGGATAGAGATAGGAGACTTTGATTACAGAATTCTGTACTAGAAAGGTATATTCTAACTACTTAGCAGAAGATGTGAAATTAGAAACTACAAAATCTAAAACTATAAAATCTTGGCTTCCACCCCAATGTAATTTTTTTTTTTTTTTTTTTTTTTTGTACTAAGTGCATGATGTACATTTCTACCTGCACTTCTTATTAATACAAGAAACTTCACGGGGAGATCCAGCCAGCAATGATAGTCTGCCAAATGTGACTTCCATATAAGATACGTGTCACTTGGCAGATTTGACAAATTTTCATCACAAACCTCTTGGCCTTTTCTCTTGCATTATAATGTTGCTAAATTACTACATTTTTATTGCTCATATGTGAGTGGACTACTGCCTTAGATTGAGTTGGAGAAGAGGAATCTGAAACAGTCCTTGGAAACAGTATGTTTAGTGAGTTTTGAGGGAGGGAAGTGTAGGGAGGCAAGCAGGAGATTGGGGTATACTTTGGCGTGGAGGAGACCAGTACAGTTTTTTTTTCAAAGATTAAAAGAACTGATTTTGGCAGTGGGAAGAAATCAAGCAAAAGAGCACTGGAAGAAACAAAAAGGAAGATGTGGTCTTCCTGTCCCCTGAAAGTTATCTGGTAATTTAGAACTTCAACAGTGTCAGTCTGAGGGTGAGTAAAACTAAGGGTCTGCGACAGGTACAATCTCATTCTGCCAGCACAGAATAAAATATGTCAGACTAGATGTCCAAGGTATTCTTCACCACTTTGTAATGATGTCTTAGAAAAAAATGAGAGGGATGATTGTTGCAATTGAGAACATGCATCTATGCAGTTTTTAAATTTCTAGTCTGTATTCCTATCCCATTATCTCCTGTCTTGTGGTCTCTTTCTTTTGGTTTGCAAAGCAAAAGAAGACCCATCAAGTAGGCCTCTGCTGTATGCTCCAGTGCAGATGAGATAAGGAAAGGGAAGAACTGATTTTCCCTCTTTTTTCTCCATAGCACAGAACCCAAAATAGAGTTTTCTGTTGCTTTGGGAATGTCTTTTGATAAAGTCTTATTACAAATAATTTTTAGAATCACAGAATCATAGAATGGTTTTGGGTTGGAAAGGACCTTAAAGATCAAGTTCCAACCCCCCTGCCATGGGCAGGGACACCTTCCACTAGACCAGGTTGCTCAAGGCCTCATCCAGCCTGGCCTTGAACACCTCCAGGGATGGGGCATCCACAACTTCTCTGGGCAGCTTGTTCCAGTGTCTCACCACCCTCACAGTGAAAAACTTCGTCCTAATGTCTAGTCTAAATCTACGCTCTTTCAGCTTATATCCATTACCCCTTGTCTTATCACTACATTCCCTGATAAATTGTACAACACTAAAATGCTGATAGAAAGACACACATGAAGTGATTGCCTAATTATTTTCCCTTTATTTCATTTGAACACTACTTGATTCTGGAATTATAAGAGTATTTGTTCTTCAACGTGTGTTCTTACCATTTTCTATGGTAACTGCTTTACAAAAATGTGATAAACTTATGATGCAAAGCTTCATCAATCCAACAGTAATTCTTCAGCAACCAAACGACATTAACCTTTTGTTATGTATTATGCTAGTAATATGTTAGAGTTTTCTCTTCTGGTTTCTTGTTTTCCTGATAAAATCAGTCCAAAGTGCATACGCTGTTAAGTAGCCTGAGATAGGGAACATTGTTCTGCCAGCAAAGTGACGTTGACCCTGTCCCTTTGTCAGTCTTGATTTACTGGCAACATAGTTACAGTTGTCACAAGCAAGTGAACTGGTGGTGACTCTGAAAGAAAGAGAGAAAGTAGCAGCTTGACCTTTTACTTTATTTAGTGGGCACACTATACAACTGCGTGAATAATAGGGTTTCAGTTAGTGGTAATTCAAAAGTTGCAAGAAAAAAAATTTCAGCACTTCAAATACTTTTCTTTTTTAAATTGTATTGGGTTTGCGTGGCAAGGCTTTGGTAGCAGATGGGCTGCACGGGTGGCTTCTGTGAGAAGATGCTAGAACCTTCCCCCATGTCCAATAGGCCCAATGCCAGCCAGCTCCAAGATGAACCCACTGCTGGCCAAGGCTGAGACCGTCAGCGACGGTTGCAGAGCCTCTGGGATTACATATTTAAGAAGAGGGGGAAAAAAACCTGTGCAATGGTAGCCAGAGAGAGGAGTGAGAATATATGAGAGAAACAACTCTGAAGACATTGAGGCCAGTGCAGAAGGAGGGGAGGAGGTGCTTCAGACGCTGGAGCAGAAGTTCCCCTGCAGCCCGTGGTGCAGCCCATGGTGAGGCAGCTGTGCCCCTGCAGCCATGAAGGTAACTGGGGAGCACAGATACACCTGCAGCCCCTGGATGACCCCTCCGGAGCAGGTGGATGCCTGAAGGAGGCTGTGACCCCATGGGAAGCCCACATTGGAGCAGATTCCTAGCAGGACCTGTGGCCCTATGGAGAGAGGAGTCCAGGCTGGAGCAGTCTGTGCCTGCAGGACTGCACCCTGTGGAAGGGACCCACGCTGGAACAGTTCATGAAGTACTGCAACCAGCGGGAAGGACTGACATTGGAAAAATTCCTGGAGGACTGTCTCCCGTGGGAGGGACCCCATGCTGGAGCAGGGGAAGACTGTGAGGAGTCCTCCCCCTGAGGAGGAAGGAGCAGCAGAGACGATGTGTGATGAACTGACTACAATCCCCACTCCCCGTCTCCCTTTGCTGCTTGGGAAGAGTGGAGGGAGAGAAATGGGAAGTGAAGTTGAGACTGGAAAGAAGGGAGGGGTGGGGAGGAAGTTGTTTTAAGATTTAGATTTCTCATTACCTTGCTCTGATTTGATTGACAATAAATTAAATTAATTTCCCTGAGTCAAGTCTGTTTTGACAATGATTAGTAACTGGTGAGTGATGTCTCCCTGTCCTTATCTTGACTCACAAGCCTTTTGTTAAATATTCTCTCCCCTGTCCATCTGAGGAGGGCAGTGATAGAGCAGCTTTGGTCTGGTTGTCTTGCTCTGGGTCTCCCCTCTCTCAGGGTCATCTTGGTCTCTCAGACACTTGGGGTCTCACCTCCATTTACGGGATTTCAGTTTTGGGACTCTCCAAATCCAAAGTTTTTGGGATGCTCCAGGATCGTTAGCTGGGAATGGGC
>NW_010125261.1:0-10394 GCF_000699245.1 Pterocles gutturalis
GCTAGCTCCTGTGCTAGGATTCGCTTCCCATATCTATATGGCCTGCTTAGTCTTCAGTTCTACAGCCACATTTAGAAAGCAGTTGACAGTAGTTGTCAAGGTTTGCTTTTTCGTTTGTTTTTGGGGGGGTTGGTTGATTTTGGTTTGTCGTTTTTTTTTTTCAAAAAAAGAACTGTCTTTTATTAATAATTAATAAAGCCACTTGGGAATTATTTACATATGGTGATACCCCAGGCAGTGGTTCCAGTTCCAGGAGTGACCTAATTTCATAGATCAGCCCCGTACAGTGCATGTCATTAACCTGGGAGGAGTCTGCAGGAAAGTGATTGAAGCAGAACACCAATGCCAGGCTAGCCTCACACTCAGCTTTTCAGCGGGGGTATCCTGCCCTGGTACTGTGGGGAAGGTATGCCTGAGGAAGGCTAGCTTTTATAAGTGGAAATGGAGTCTCTGTATTCAGCAGATTATGAAGCAATTAGAGCTCCTACTTTTTTTAAAGGTGTAAGGGATGTTTTCCCATGAGTAAGCAATAAATCACTTCATTTATGTATTAACAACATTTCCTCGTGGATCTACATGGCTGTAAATGATTCAGAACTGGCCTTAAAGATGTCAGCTAAAATCCACGCAAGTAATTATCAGGTCATTCATGGACTTGCTAGGGGTTGATGATTTGGCAAAAAAATGCCTAGATGTTGTCATGGTTGAGGTGATGCTCCTTAAAAGTAATTTCCATACGTTTCCACACAAGAAACCTAACCTGTTTAGCAGCTTGCACGTCTGGCATAACTTCTTGTTTCTGCCTTCTGACCGGGTATCAACTGGGAAGGAGGTAGACTTCGTATTTAACCAAGATGAGGTCAGCACGAGGGGAAGAATGAATGTTGTTATCATTTGAGCTTCAACGAACAACACCTTTTCTCTTCACACCTTTTTGCACTTGAAGAAAATAATAGCCTTGGATAAGGTAAGAAATGACATCTGGACTCCTGGTCTTGAAATACAGCCCACCCCGGTGGAGCACACTCTTCTTGGAAGCATTTCTCCTTGGATGTGGGAGAGCTGAGGAAAGGTTGTCTTCGTCCCTTGCCCATGGCCACAGGAAACAGGACTTTTCATTGGGGAAGGAAGAGGAGCCTTCTGTGCTCCTGCAGCACTGGGAGACTTTACACTCAGGGAAAACCAAAAGCTGAGAGCATTGCGGGGCGCTGCCATACTACATGTGTTTTTCTGCATATTTCCTTAGGAAAGACTTTTTAATGATGAAAAGCATAGGGCTTTTCTCTGCAAGACTCTGGGCTTTTCAGTGTTCTCTGAACAAAAAGAGAGATACTGAAACACAAGTGTTTTAAGGGAAAAAGTATGCCATGAATAAAGTTGACTGGAAATGCCACTCCATGTTTGGGGTGGGGCTGTCTGCCATTGGAAGTAATAAAAATACAGCTGTATATTATCCATTGGGGTTTGGTTTATTCTGGAAGCTAATTTTTAAGAAACTGAGGGTTATTTATTGGTTGTGTCACAGGAATATTTGGACTGTTCTAATTCCAGTCTTCAGCACTTTTACATTTCAAGCCATGTAAAGGAGAACAAGATACGTGGTGTATCTACCCCAGTCCAACAAAATGGGCTCTAACCAGACTCTGTACATATACTGTTTTCTATGTTGTTTCTAGCCATAGCAATACTTTTCACATTATTTATGTCCTTCTAAAATTTACTCAGCAAAAGCAGTTTTCATGCTACAGTATTGGCTTCAGGTCTCAAAATGTTGCAAACTGACCTTCAATATGCCACTTTTTTGGTTTTGTTTTTTGTTGTTGTTGTTGTTTTTTGTTTTTGTTTTTGGTTTTGTTTTTTTTTTTTTATAAGGGATGTGGAAAGACTTGGCTTTGCAGTGGGAGACCAAGTTTGACATCCATATTTTTTCTTTTCCTTCAGGATGTGTAAAAGGAGTCCCTGAGGGGAGGTGTGTGGTGGGTACTGTAACAACAGTGTGCATTTAGTATGCAAGCACACAGGTTTGTTTAAATGTGGAAAACGGCATTCTAGTTGGATTTAGTGGTGTGAAGAGAGTGGGTATGTTTTATCTGAACAGCAACAAGACTTTCTCTCTCCCTCCCTGCCTTAGCTGGGCAAATACCTGGCCAGCTCGCAGCCCTCCCTCCAATCAGCCGGGCTGCCGAGCCTCCACCCCTCAGCACCAGCAGCTCTCACACCACCTACAGCTGGCTTTTAAAGCAAATATTTTAATAAAATCACTTTCAGTCATTGCTCTTCCATTTAAGACGGCAGAAGTTCGGGACTGGGTAAGAGGAAAAGAAGTTTGCCCAGCAGAAGTTGCTCTGAATCAGGTTTGTAATGAAGTTTTCTGCTGAAAGAAGTAACCTTAAGGCAACGTAGCTTATCATAGGAAACTTTGCCTTTAACATATGTGCTTTCTGAGTAGCAAGAGCTGTAGCAGGCAGTATTAAATTTAGTGTACATTACAGCATTATCATGCCTCTGACAAAGTGCAGATTACAGTGTTAATATATAGAAGATGCAATGTATGTTTTCCTTCCCAGTCTGACTGGAAACTGTTTTTGCTTTTGGGTGATAAAGCTTTCCTTTTCCTTTTTATACTATTAGACTTCTGTTACAGGCGCTGCTTTCCAGTTTTCAGGCTTTAAGTATTATTCAAGTACATTACTTCAAATATTCCAGGACATTGGAATTTTGTGAAAGTCTTGGCCACATCAATTTTTAGGACACGAAATAATTGCAGTAATATCCTGTGTTGTCTGTGCATGTGTGTACACACATACAAATCACGGACTATATCTAGTTTTGCTTCATCTCTGAACTCTTTTACTTTCATATGTTATTGCACTAGATCTAATCAATGCAATACTGCAATTTTGAGTAAGGCTAAATGTACTTAAGAGAAAAAAAAATTTGTCATAAATGGTACAGATGGAAAATATAAATTTATACATTTTTTTCAGGAAGGTAAGGCTGACGGAAGTCTCAAAATTAATCTGTATATAATCAATATATATTTATATTTTTCAATTTTCAATATGTTACAAACTTACTGGAGTATTTTCTCCCTAATTGGTATGCTGTTTAAAATGTTAAACTACTGCACCTAACATTTATAATCTATTATAGTATCTAATGTTACATCAACAACATAGCTTATATGTAAAATATCTTCAAATTACTCTTGCTTCAGGAATCTTTAAACATACATCTTGATAGTGGTATTAAAACTTTCAGAGGTTTTATGTTGCTTTATAACAGTTGCTTTCCGTATGAGATTTTTTATCTTAGAACTTTTAACAGAAAATTTTGTATGAAAAGTTGAATGGCTACTGCAGCACAGTGGTAGTTTAATCAAAAGCTTTGGTTTTCCCCACATACTGCTTGGGTTTGATGACTACTGAATTGAACCATTTATTCCATGTAATTAAATTGATAGTTTAATGGAAAAATATGGTGATACATTGTTGAACAGTTACTTTTTTGCTTCAGTATCCACCTATGGTTTGTGTTTTGTATTGAGGTAGGAGGTTGTTAGGGTTTTTTTACATGGAAAGTACTTTGTAAAAATGGTAGGTTTTACGTGACTGTGAAGTAGTCAAAGCAATTTTAAAGATGAGTAGAAACTTTGCATGTGGACACTTTGTCCCTTGCATTGTGTTTGTAGTTGCAAGTTTTTTGACGTCAAACTTTTCCTGCTATAAGAGGGCTAACAGACAACTATTAAATGTTCCTGATCATCCATCTGAATGGAAGAGCTGGTATGAATTATAAGGCTGAACTCATCTCCCTGGGTTAGCATTCAGATGTGTGGTGGTAAAGCAGTACATTATCTGGTTTGGAAAGACTGAAATTAAGAAGAAGGGATAGGAAAGGTATCTGTGCTTATTCAGCTACTCTGACAAATACCATGAATGTCCATGATACATGAGGAAGTTTTGGGCTTTTTTTTTCCCTATGTTAGAACTGTCCCATCCCTGTCCTGTCTATACTAAGTCCTCCTTTCCTGCCTGTCTCTTTTTTGTATGTTTGAAGGGGTAAAACTGTAAACTGCAATGTGGACAGCACTGCGATTCTTTCTAGGAGTGCGTTCAAGGAAGGAGGAGGCTTGAATATGGGCTGAACGTTGGTACTCAAGTATAAAGCAGTTGAACTGGGGCCTCCCTTTTTCAGAGGACTGTTGAAGGTGCATTCTGTGTTACAGAGTAATTTGTAGATAACAAAAAACTTAGTCCAAAAGAGACTTCAGAAGTGCAGTGACCCAGTGCATGCAGGGCCAGAGAGGTGCCACCTCAGTTGTATGCAGCAAAAAGGAACGTGCCAAGGTCAGTGACAAATGGACTTCATAGGTGTTTGCTTGTGACAAATGTCTCTGTAAAGTAGACTTCACTGAATTGGCGCCTAGCACAGGTTTGAATGCATGGGAGGAGCAACAGGTTGTGTCCTCTCACCTTAATTAGAAATAACTGCACACTGTTGGTCAGTGCAATGGCATTTTGCATTTTGGTTTCTTATCACTAATTTCCTATGCTTACACTGTGTATAAGCTCAGGATTCAACCTTTACTCTGTTTAAACTGCATGAACAACTCAGCCCACCCTGACTGGTTGCACTTTCAGGCTACGTGCCTAATACTGTTGTTCAAAGGCAAGGCAGGCATCTAAGTCTGCTCTAAGAAACATAGGACAGGTGCCTCAGGGATGCCTCGGAAGCACTGTGAGCTCTGTCAGCAGCTGAGCATTAATAACCAAAAACCTCATTTCCCAGGCTGTCAAGTGTGCCTGCCCAGGAAGAGCAAGAGAAGAGCCCGCGCTCATCAGCTGTGCAGGCTACTCCGGGGGCCTCATGGCAGCAGAGGTGAAGAGGAGGCAGAGGTCACAGTGGTCTGCTAGGATGAGGCAGGCTTAGACTGTGACAGGGAAAGGAGGAAGTGAAAAGGAGCAATTAAGAAAATACTGAGACTGCTGGTCAAAAATAGGAGAGATCATATTTTCCATGTTCACTTACCCTAATTCATGTTCCTCTCTGTCATAAAAATCAACAGAAAAGGAAACTGTGAGATTTGTCCAATCATGGAGGAATAAGACCCTTTTTAAGAGTGTGTGGTTGCAGTCAGCGTGAGCTCATCTAGGACAATGCTGCCACCAAAAGGCACACCCAGCTGTTACCTTCTTTGCTTCCGTAGGTTGGTGTTGGAGAGGTGCTCGGGCACAGTGCTCTATGATAAGCTGTGCTTGAGAGTCAGCTCGTGTCCGCACTGAGTCATGGCCTGGATTGTTCCCTTGCAGTGGGTAATGCCTTAAAAGATCTGTCTTACAAGGGACACCTCAGAAAAAGGTGAAAGTTGTCAGTCATTTCTGAAGACACTTTGTCACCACCTATGTCGTTTTGTCCTGTGTGGAGGCCAAGTAGCCTCATAAGCTCATCAGTTCTTCCTGCACCTTCCTAGCAAGTATGAAGTGATCAGGACCAGAGTCTTTGGATGTTTCAGTTCTCAGCGAAATCTGAAAGGGCCATCTCTGAGGTAGTGCTCTGCACTTGGTACACAGCAACAGACGTTGTGAATCAGTGTTCAGCCATTGTTTATTATGCGTATGTGCGTAATAAGCATAGAAAACAATGTAAGAAGGTCTGTATTGCAGTGGTCATTGTAAAAGAATGTGTCTTCATCAAGTCCATGTTAGGATGGGTATACCTAAAAAGTTACATTTCTCTTGCTTATGAGATTTTATTTTTCTCTACAGAGACAAAGTTTGTATCTTGAACCTTGTCTTTGGTAAAGAAGAAAGGGAGGGTTTCAGTCAGAACAGGTGTTTCATCTTACTGGCTTTTGGCTAGCAAGAACCAGCCTCTTGTTCTCTCTGCAAGAATCAGAGAAGGCAGAAGCAGAAAAAACCCTTCTATTTTGTCACAAGGATTCCTTCTCAGCAGATAAAACTATATCACCCTCCTGGCCACTGTGATAGATGACTTTACAACCTTCAGGACTTCTTGTCCCAAACTGCAAAGAAGCAGAGCAATTTGAGATGCAATTTGAATAACAAAAGTCTTGGAAACTGTTTAGCGTTCTGAGAACATCTGCCAGAGTAGTTTTTCCTGTTAATGCATTACCAAATGAACTATCATTTGGGGAGGAAAAAAATTCATTCCTTAAAAAAATGCCATGTTTCTGCAACATGGAAATTGCTAGGGCGAAGGGCACGAAGCCACAAGAGCATTGCTGCCTGTCGCTGTGGGCCACAGCCCAGTGAGTATATTAATATAGCAACCTAAGTTGGAAAAATAACAGAGTGCCCTTTGGAATTCGTGTCAAAATACAGCCCTGGATAGACAAACCTGAGTTTGGAGGAGTGGAGTGCTTCAGCCTCTGGCCTAAAGAAAGGCTGCTCATGCTGAAGAGCTCAGGAGCTACAGCAGGGGGTTTTGCCTGAACAGTTCGATGTTGATTTGCCTCAGAAGAGCTTACGGTTATCTTCCATCTGCCAACATGCACATCATCTTAGTTCTGAAGGTGATGTGTGAAATCTCCTCAGTGGATGAAGCCGACATACCATGGCAGATACTTACCTCTGGTAGCCTGGTGGGCTGAAAGGTCTGCCTAATTGCAGCGAAGCTTTGGAAACTTGCCTGTCTTGCCTCCTTCCACTGCCCTGGGGCAGCTAAAACCTTTCTAATGGGCATTAAGCATCACTGCCCAGCGCCATTAAATTCCATTCACCACCCTTTTTCAACTTTTCCTGAAAGGAAATGGAGACCTTTTTTTTTTTTAAGAATGCTCTTTGGAGACAGAAGTGGCATGTCTGAGTGTAACTGAGGAGCTATTACAAGAATAGGGGAAAATGTTTCTGGGCAGAGGTCTCTCTTTTTCAAACCCAAGGGGATTTTTTTAAAGCTCTCACATTCAGGGTGGCAGTTCTCTTTGTTCTAGGATCAAATACTGCTAAGTGAGCTATCCATCTTGATGCAAAGTCGTTGCTGTTAGTGAATTCAACTATTGTGAGTAGAAATGCTCTTTATTGGGCCAGGAAACTGATACAGACCAGGGAGGAACTTACCAGCAGAATATCTTTGTCTAAATAAAAAAAAAAAGATTCTCAGGTCCCAGGCAGGTTCCACTTAGCAAATGATGAGCAGAGTATGAGATAGTTATGGTGTGGGCTGCAAAGACAACCATGAGCTTGGGTAGAGGGCAGATGGTATAACTTAATTCATACCAAACTCTTAGTCATCAACAATACAATTCAAATTAATACATAAAGAAAGATAGAACTTGTCCATTAACATGGCCTCTTTGAGATATGTTTTTCTATGGGATGCCTGTGTCCTGCCTCCCAGTTAAATGTTTTGCACCCTCAGCTATAATTTTTTTCAAGTGGGGAACCAGGGTCACTGCTGTTTGTCCTAGCAGGCACCCGTATCACAGGCCAGAGAAGCACTGCCCACCTGCAGGCCACCAGGACCTAGCTGCTCACAAAATCTGAGCCTGTGTGCAAGAGCTGATCACACTTCACACTCAGAATATTGAAGAACTGCAACTGGCATGGGATGAGCAGTTATCCTATCAGGTCTTGTTAGATGCTTGTCAGGGAGAGTTGTATGAGATTTCTTGTAAAGATAATTATTTCTGGGAAACTTCATTGGTGTCAGGTAGAGAGTAGAAACACTATTTTAATTTGCAGTTTTTACTGAAGCAAATTCTGAAGGCAAAAGCCATGTTATTTGAAGGCAAAAGGAAATTGCATTGGCTCTGTCAGAATGCTGTATTTTAAAGCTTTTGGTGTTTATACCCTTGGTGTTGGAGTTTTAGATCTTAAAAATCCTTATTTATGGTGGTGCTTATCCTTATCTTAAAAGTCCTCATGATGTATGAGATAATTGACGTGTATTCTGGTTCTGATTTAGAAATATTTGGTTAAGAAGCAGCTATCAGCAGATAAATAGAAGTAATTTCTTCTATTTTTACAACTGTGTAGTAAAAGTAAAGATAGTGGATATCTTTCCCTGGAGAAATAAGTGCTGAATATAAAATTAGGAATACTGAATCGCTAATACATTTCCTGGGGAGAAAGCACATGCCAGCTTAGTTAATGTCATAGAAGAGTGTAATTATATTAATAAAGTCAGTGTGATTAAAATTCTTTATGCAAATATTTTTTGTAGTTGTTTTTCAGCAATGCTTTTGCTACCTTTTATGTACTGTAATGATTTCTTTTATTTCAGAGCTCTACATCTACCATGTTGCCCTGTGGACCAGCTTTATCCTTTGTTCGGTGTCTGGTGCGGAAGAAGAACGTCAGTGGTGAAAATCTTGAGGACTCCAAGTTGTGCCGATGCTTATCGACAGTGGACCTTATAGCCCTTGGAGTAGGAAGTACCCTTGGTGCTGGTGTTTACGTCCTTGCTGGAGAAGTAGCCAAATCCAATTCTGGACCTAGCATCGTTGCTTCTTTCCTCATTGCTGCATTGGCATCTGTGATGGCAGGTCTCTGCTACGCTGAGTTTGGTGCTCGCGTTCCCAAGACTGGTTCTGCGTATTTGTATACTTACGTAACTGTTGGTGAACTGTGGGCTTTTGTCACTGGTTGGAATCTTATTTTATCCTATGTTATAGGTAAGCTTAAGAACAAACACAGGTCTCAAGGGTTTCTGAGGCAGCAGATACAAGATACGGATTTGGGTCTGTCTTTCTTCTCTGTCTCTGTACTTATTTACTATTGCTTTTTACTCCTGCTGGGATCAAATAATCAAGGTAATTCTATTAGGGTATTTCCTCCTGTGCATCAACGTTGTAAACTGTTTTTTTGCAGGATACTTTTGCTAACAGTCTGTCTTCAGCAGCATGGACTGAATAACTTGCACGAAAACTGTGTCAGACAGTTCAGTGATGATGCACAAGAATAAGCAGGCTTCCTTTGCTGTCTTTGGTCAGCAATAATGATTTCAGTAAAATCAATAAGCATATTTTTTTTCTGAATACACACAGCAAGGACATCTACAGGGACCCCATCACTATAGTATCTCACTTCAAGAAAGTAATGAAGTTTAAGTACTATCTTGTTACTATAACCTCATGCTAATTAAATGGTGTCCTATCATGTAATCCCATAAAATACAAAGTCGACCAGATCTGAATAAAATCAATGCTTACATGGGACATAATCAAATAACTATTTCAGTGCTTTAGCAGATACAATGTTTTTTGATTCAAAAAAGTTTTCTTCCAGAGATACATGTTCCAAGCATCCATTATATTGTGCATAAGCATGCCTAGTTGTATATGTATACCTAACTACAGGGCTGTTGCCCAAATTATTACAAAATCAATATGCCCAAGTATTGTATTGAAGTGTATTTCATGATAGGAGAGTGGTAAAAATAAGGTTGTACTTAGCGGTGGCCAGATACACGCTTTACCAGAGGAGAGTATTAGCCTTAAATACTGCCTCCAGCAATATACATCTTCTTTGTGATTTTTCTGCTTTACTTACAGGTGAACAAACTTTCCTTCATGTTCTTTCTTAAATTGCTTTCTTACCTTGCTTTATATTGTTTGCTATATGCTATATTGTAACTTTAGAAATAAGTGTCTTCCAGGATGGTATCAAATATAAATTATGCAGAAATAATTTATGCAATATTTGTGAATAAATTAGGTACAAATTTGTATATTTTAGTTGCAGAACAATGTTATAATTTAAGTATGTAAAAAAATTCTATAATGTTAAAATCCCTTGGCAAAAAAATCACTGTTTTAACACAAGCTTTGCTTTTTAAAATGCATGTATCAACATGCTTCGTTTTATTTCTTTTTCAGTAGAACTAACTGTATCCTTATATGTATGCAAAACCCTAAACATGCATGTATTTTATGAAGGTACATCAAGCGTAGCAAGAGCCTGGAGTGGCACCTTTGATGAACTTCTTGGAAAACAGATTGGTCATTTCTTCAGAACCTACTTCAAAATTAATTACTCCGGGCTAGCCGAGTATCCTGACTTCTTTGCTGTATTCCTTATATTGCTTTTATCAGGTAAGACACATGCATGGCTTCATTTATGGTGGTTGTGATGTCAGAGGTTTTTTTTACAGACAAAAATGCTAAATTGTAGTCTGTTTTTTTTATCAGAAATACCTTTATGATGTCCGAAATGTTTAGGCGTGCATGTGTGTATTGACACAATAACTCTGGGAATTAAATTTATATAATTTTCATGTGTACTTTTTTTTTTAAAACTGAGACATGAAATAATCACTTGTCAGTACTTTTCTATAAAACCCATAATACAGATTGATGATAACAGGAAAATTATATTGTTTTGTGTGGTCTTTATGGCTTTAGCACTGGCTAATGTTTTCAGAGGTCCTGCTGA
>NW_010125261.1:10425-32800 GCF_000699245.1 Pterocles gutturalis
TCTGTGATTGAAAAATATTTGAGAACTACATTATTTAAAAGATTTAGGATGTAGCTACACTGTGAATTACATTGCAGTATAGGTATTCCCAAGGTGACTGAACACCCTTACTTCTAGAAATTTTATCAAAAATTTTTGAGGTGGTTGTCATAGGGTCAGTAATGTAAACCACAAGAAAGTAGCAAAAGTAGAGTGGAATCTTGAGGAAGTTAATTGTGCCATTTTTAGAGCAGAATATTATTTAAATTTATTCATTTTGTAGAAGTTTTAAAAATAAATGTCTTGAGATTCAGAAGAATTTAATGCTTCCAAACAGAACATACTTTGTGAATTATAAGCATTAACGGCTGGTGCTGAGGCCCCTGTGTCTGCATTTAGGAAGATCAGGGAGTTTACTAGACAAGGTTTAGTCCAGCATCCTGCCAGGCTTCTCGTCCAAAGATGCCTGTAGGACCAGTTCATACCCTTATGTCTTGAGGAATGATGGGATTGAATTTGGTGTAGCTGGAATGGACCTTACATTTTCACCTCCTCCAAAAGAAGGAGGAAAAAACCAACCTTTTGAAAAGCAGAGCACTCCACAAACCAAACTGTGAAATGCTAGTGTAGATGCTGCCATCTTATATGTTTTCTCCATTGCCACTGCTGTTGCCTAACATCAGTAGTAGAGATTCTTGATAGAAGAAGAAATGTTTCTGCCGTGGTTTTCCACTGTTCCTGAGTTTTCTTTTGTGTCCTGTCTTTTCATCGTCACCATCATTCCTTTTTCACTTCTCTTATACTTGTGCTGCAAATTACCTCTCCAGGTCTCTATGGTAAGCACCCAAACCACCAGTGCACTAACTGGGTGGAATTCATCACTGCTGAGAGGAGGGGCAGAGGGGATGGCTCAGGGTTGTGTAGACTGAGGAACTGAAATCTGAGCTGCGCAAAGAATGATAGGAGTAGCACATCATGTTTTACAGAAAATGTTACATGCTAAGTACAAGGGAAAGTCCATAGAAATCTGGCTTGGTTTTGTTTTGTTTTTGTTTGGTTTCCCCCTACAGAAAGGACTTAAGAAAATGTGCATACTGTGTTGCATACTGCATTAGGCTGACTGAAACACTGCCTTCCTGGGAAAAACTAAACTAAAGAAAGCATACACCTGTTTCCAATAAAAATCCCATTGGTGAAGAAAACTTGAGTAGCTCATGTGGTAACTTTTGTGTTTTAATAAGAGAGTAAATGTCTCATTAGCGCAGTCAGAAATTTTTTAGACATTATCTTGAGAGGCTTAGAAGTTTCAGACTTAATCTCTAAATAATGAGGGAAAGCATGTATGTGATATTACTGGAAACGCTTGGAGTGCAAAGAGCCTGTGCAGGCTTTCCCAATGTATTTAATCTTTCCTGACCTGCTTACTGCCAGCTCTTCCATTAAACTGTGAGTACACTTACAGTTGTTACAAATCTAATACACAGTAGAATCCTGATGGAATAACTTCCAGGTTGTTTAAATCCACTACTCTTCAACCTAAGGCATGTGTATTTTGTATCACACTTTTTTCTAGAATCTCTATGAATCGGTGTTTATGAACAGGAGGCATGCATTTCTTTTAAAAGTTTTATTAATGAGCTAGGAAACGTGATGGATATGGCCTGAAAACTTAGAGTGAACTGATTACTGTATTAATCTAATAATTTTGATTATTTTATTAATCTAATGAGTAATTGTTCTGTAAGGAATAGATTCTACCAATCTGTTTTTACTAAGCATAGAATTCTTGTACCTATTTTTGCTCTGCTGCATAAAATAAGAGTAATAATTGCTCGAAGTGCTTTTAAATAAAGAATACATTTAAAGAAGCTTTCTAGTTTGTGGTTTCCAATACACTTGCCTACCATCATGCTGTCAAAGAGTCTAGTAAATTTGTGCTACGTCTTTTTGAAAGTATAAAATCCAGTGCTGTTTTTTTGGTGTTATTTCCAGTACTTGCATATATATCTTCTTTAAAATGCCTTTTTTTTTTTTTTTTTTTTAGTTTAAGGGACCATTCACATCTATAAAATATTTTTATTTTGTAGGTCTTTTATCTTTTGGAGTAAAAGAATCTGCATGGGTGAATAAAATTTTCACTGCTATTAACATCTTGGTCCTACTCTTCGTTATGATTTCTGGTTTTGTGAAAGGAGATGCTGACAACTGGAAAATAAGTGAAGAATATCTCATAAACCTTACTGCAATAACAGAGTAATTTTATTTTTTTAAATCAATTTTCTTGCTCATATTCCAAGCAATTTTCTGTTATACTTGTTTTGTGGTATTGCAGGCATTGTATCAACTGATTGCTCTGTCACTGGGAATGAGAAACTTTTCATTCCTTTAAAAAATGTTTTTATTTTCTTGTTTGTTTGTAGTTCCCTTTAAAAAAAAATTATTTCAATACTCTTGTCCGTAGCCATTTGAGAGCTTACTGGCTTCCTGTCCTTACGTCATGTAGTAACTGCAGTATGTGACTATGACAGCAAGAGTTGCCTATACCATTCGTGTTTGAATATGTTTTGCCACAAATGCAAAGCAAGTAAGATTATAGTTACTTGATTCATGGATTCTTCCATTTGCTGTAATTTTTGTGTTTTTTATAAGCTCTGACATGCAGATGTCTTCTCATGCAGTTTTGTAAAGCAGAACTCTGTCTTGATGAGAGCATTTGAACATATTTTCCCAGATTAGTAAAGGAGAAGGATGCATGTGCTTGTCGTACCAATAATTAAAAAAAATAAGTTACTTTTCTGCTCTATTTTTATTCTTTATAGGAATTACTCATCCTATGAGAATGTAACAAGTATATATGGGAGTGGTGGCTTTATGCCATATGGTTTCACAGGAACATTGGCTGGTGCTGCAACCTGTTTTTATGCTTTCGTTGGATTTGACTGCATTGCAACAACTGGTATAGTATTTATATGTGTGCATGTATATATGTATAAGTATATATGTATAACATGTTTTTTTGTAAAAAAAGCCCCCACTAAAAAAATAACAATCTGTCTACTGTTCATCCTTTTCTTTCTCCTAAACCTCCTTCACTCCCTGTAGAATGAGTCTGAGTTCATTCCTGAATGTGGCTATCATTTTGAGAGGAAGGAGATTTTACTTATTTTATTCCTGTTCTAAAGAAATTAATTGTTGCATTCTAAGTCTGGAAAGTGCCTAGTATACAATTTTTTCTGCCCAAATCATGTTAATTACCTGCTCACTTTTACAATTCCCTGAGATGAGGTATCTCTCCCAAAGGTTGGCTGGTATGTGGCTGATGGGGAATGAGTACACTGAACTTATAAATTGTAGGTAAATAACTGGAAATGATGGGCTTTGAGTACTCTAAATGTAGAAAGACAATGTCCTTTAGTTTACCTCTATTTTTTAATGCTATTTCTGGCAAGCAAACGTTGAGTTATGTTCTGTGTCACTAAGCTTATATTATACAGATTTTTAAAACTTATATTACAAATATGATTCTCATGGCTTAGATTAACAAATGATCTGTCTTTGATGTTATCTTTTAAAGCTGAAGGTGGAAATAAATAAGAATTTTTGGTGGGGTGGTTTTTTTCCCTTTTTTCAGGAGAAGAGGTCAAGAATCCTCAGAAAGCCATACCCATAGGAATTGTGGTGTCCCTGCTTGTTTGCTTCATGGCCTATTTTGGGGTTTCAGCTGCACTGACACTCATGATGCCATACTATCTACTAGATGAGAAAAGTCCTCTGCCTGTAGCATTTGAATATGTTGGATGGGGTCCTGCAAAATATGTTGTAGCAGTGGGATCCCTCTGTGCTTTGTCCACAAGGTAAAGACATTGAAATACTAATTTTATTGGGAAAAGCTGATAGACAATATATGACATTTAAATATATGTCCATGTGTTCATTTTGAAGGCTCAGTTCATGCAAAGGATGAGCAATAAGTATTATAAGCATGTTTTAGACTTAACCAAGTCTTGATCACAGCAGGTGCATTAATTTAAGTTCCTTTCTAAAACTGTACTGTTATTGAACTTTACCTCTTTGGCTTATTACCCAAAAGTTTTTTTATTAAAATATGTATTTTCAGACATGTGATCTGCAAGCTATCTTTATTAACTGATAAAATAAACCTCACCCATTTTGTCCTTTCTTGCTGTCCACTCCCAATGACTCAGAAGCTTTATGGGCTCTGTGTATTTTCAGGTAAAATTGAAGAGATGATTAATTAGCTCCACTCCTCATCTTCATTTCCTGTCTCTGTTTTCCTCCAGTAGCCATTCTGTCTTCTGACATCATTCCTTCCTGTGGTTTCTGTGTGGGTATTTGAGATGTAGAAAATATGATCATTTATTCCCCTTTGTGAAGCTGTGGATGTAAACTTATTGTGTTATTTTGATTCAAAAGATCATTGAAGGCATGAGATAGGTTAGTATGTGTTCATATATATCACACCCCAATTGTAATGTGGTATAACAACTTTCATGGAACAGAGCATTGCTTGATACTTGAATCTAGGGATAGAAGAATGCTGATGTCACTCTTCTACCTGAGTTTACATAGGTAAGGAGTCATTTACATGAGCTTCAGTGGAAAGAAAACTAGTTGCCTTTCCACAAAGGAAAACAACACGCCTGTTTAAGCACTAATGCTAAGGACACTCTGAGATAGCCCTGTAAGCATTAGCTTGAAGAAGATGAGCATGCCAACTGTGGACAATGATTTAAAGGAAAGGAATATTTTGATGTAGGAGAGGATAGAAAAAGGAAATAGTGCCAGAATGACATTAAAAAAATTGCAAGGCTGACTGAAGAATGTCACATTTACGCAGTTCATTCTGGGATTATAGTTACTTTCTATCTAGTTGTCATGGTCTCTTATCTTTGGAGATTTTTACTGATTTTTTCCTCTATATTGATAAATAGTAAATGTGATACATAAACAGAAACTAGATTAAAGAAATTAATACCGGAAAACAAAAGGAACCGAGATGGTGAAATGCTTTTTCAGAAATTTGAACTGCTGGTCTCTTTTACCAGTGCATTCTGAAGAATTATATTTACTCATATGGAGAGGTTAATCTTTCAGTCTGTTGACTGATGTCAGTTTAGAAGAAAACAAAGGAACTTGTATTCCATAGTCCTCAGTTTAGAGTTATAATTAAGAAAAAAGCCTGGGATCATTGCTCTTGGTCCATATAGTTACCTCTTATTATGTTATGTTGGGAACTTGTTTCCTCAGGGTAAAGATGTTTGTTAGTATTTCCATTATTTAAGTGAATGTTCTTAAGGAAGGGCAGCTTAAATACATTTTACAAAGCCACAACAGCTAAAAAATTGGCAGTGGATTTTAACAGTATCCTTATTTGAAAAAGCAATTGTCACCCTGATTTAGGAAACATTATTTTTTGGAAGGGACATTCATACATCAAAAATCAATTCATGTGGAATGAAATTTATCTCATGTGTGTCCAACCTTAACACTTGTGTCTCATGAGCGTTACTGAAGGTACTTAGCACCCGTGCCATGTAAAAGCTGGGCCTTCTGTAAGTGATGTAGTTGATTCACTGAAGTAAGAAAGGCAACCATTCATCTGGTTAAAAACTAGTATGCTTGCTGCAGAGGTTATACTGGCTATGACTTTGCCTTTTGTCTTTTCAATGTTTTTGATTTTCTTATTTACAATTATTTTGCTTTGAGGAAAAGAAACCACCTAATTTAAGAAGTACATTTTAAAAGAGCTTCGAGTTATCAACAGTTTAAAAGCTTTCTGTGTTCTGCTAATAATTAATTAGCTTTACTTCTTCCAAAAAAAAATAAACAATCTTAATGAAGCTTGGCTAGAGGTGCTTTAATTGAAAGAAATAATGTGCCCAAGTATAACTGTATGGTGCTTACTTTGAATTACTATTAATCAGCAGCCTCACATGAAAATGTAGAGTGTGAGAGATGCTGCTAATGCTTGTTGTTTTGCTGCTGCTGACTGAGAGACATTCTCCAGGAATACTAAAGCTTAATTGCATAGTTAGTGTGACCTGGAACACGTTCCTGGTCCACTAATACCCAAGAACTACAGTGATGGCAAGAGTTACTTTGATAATCTGAATTATCTCTGATGAAGCAATTCCGTTACCTAAATTAATTAAAAAAAAAAAAACAAAAACAAACAGAAAAATAAAAACCAATCAACTTTACAGTGAAAAAGAAATTTCTGTTTGTGTCTGATCTGTAGTATCTTGGAGTATGGGGCTTTCTGGTTTTGTCTTACAACCATAAATTTTGTTTCTATACATGCTATTAATTAACGTTGTTTATCTTGTCCATGATACAACTTTGCATGAACTGTGTTTGCCATGTTGCATGTGTTTGCTTTTTACTCAGTCTTCTTGGATCCATTTTCCCAATGCCACGTGTAATCTATGCTATGGCGAAGGATGGGTTGCTTTTCAAATGTCTAGCTCAAATCAGTTCCAAAACGAAGACCCCACTAGTTGCTACTCTATCATCTGGTGCAGTAGCAGGTGAGACTAAGAGTTGATCCTTGTAAAGAAAGGTGCACTTCTAAACATGTTGCATATATGGAAATAAACTACTATTGTGCAGCTTTGATTTGCTTTGCACTGAAATTATTAAATCTGACTGTCACCAGGTAAAGTAGGCAATCAGCAAAACTCTTCTCTACTCTTCTCAACAAATTTTGTATTTGTTGATTAATGTCAAATGCTTTCAAAGTCTAGGTTCAAAAGAAACAACTGCCCAAAACCAAGAACATCAGCCAACTAAACAAAAGAACAAAAGCAGCAACACAGAGCCTAAATCAAAACTATACCTAAACCCATTAACTCTTCTAAGCTTTCTTTTTGTGTAGTTGGGTTTACCAGTAAAGCATTGTGCTTTTAATAACCTGTATTTGAACTATACATTTTTCTGTTCTAGTCTTCTCGGCTCTCTGTTCCCTTTGCCCCGAATTCTGTTTGCCATGGCACGTGATGGTTTACTCTTTAGTTTTCTTGCCAAAGTGAGTAAGAGGCAGGCACCAGTTTTTGCCACCTTGACAGCAGGGGTCATCTCTGGTAAGCTCTCAAAGCCTGTGTTACTTAAAAATGAGATTTAAACACTCTATGCACGTGCATGGTACTTTATAAAAGGTCTGCTTGTTAACTTCCCTTGCATGTATGATGGGAATAAAATTACCAAGTAATCAAAGGGTGTGAGAACTCCAGATCATGCAAATCATGGTGGTGGTGATATTTTAGCAAAACAGCATTTTGGGATGTTGCCAACTCCTAATGTTTCACAAAGACAAATTTTTATCATACAACTATTTCACTTTTGTCCATGCTTCTTGCAGAGGTGCATGTAGTTGTGCCCAAATTTCATTGTCATTTCAGTGGGATGGCTAATGACCCAGGAAAACTGGAAGCTCTAGAAGTATTTAAGGCAAATAAATAAGTCTTAAAAGTAATTCAAATATGAAATACATGCCTTATAATGTTTAACAACCCTGGCTAAAATTGATGTCAAATAAGAGGTTCAGAACAGTTATTATTTGTAGTCAGGGTCATCCTCAGATGCCACAAGACTGGAACTGCTGGTACTTGACAATAATGACAATAATGTGGGAAGGCACAGTTGTCTGGACAGTTCCCAAATGAAGCATTATTATCAGTTCCCTTTTCTTTGGTCAGAATACAAATAATTTTCTTAGAATTACTCTTGTTTTGACTGTATTACTGTAATTTATGCTACTGATTTTTTCCCCTGTAATAGTTTGGAAGTGCAGTTATGTGGGCTGAAATAAACATCTTTATCTGAAATCGTGGTGATGATGAGGAGAAAGAAAACCATGTTACCCAGCTGGTAAACTGATATAGTTATACAGCCCTGACTATAGCTATGCAGCAGCTGTCACTTGGACTGCTTTTAGACAGTTTGGGGAATTTTGTGTGTCAACAACTCACCTGAAGACAGCTTTATCTACTGCTGGCGAAGGAGTAATTTATTCTATTTTTAAAAAGATGCATATTTGGTAACTTGTGGTCATAAATAGTTTTGCCAGAATGGTTACAGATTTATGCAACAGTCTATATTATCTGACTTTTCTATTCATTCGTAGCATGGAGAGTTTCATATCTTTAAGCAATGTTAAGGAGATTAGATGTTTGGCTCCTTAATTAAAGTTATCCATTCAAGACTACATCTGAGGCAATTGTCACAT
Source organism: Pterocles gutturalis (assembly GCF_000699245.1). Classification (NCBI taxonomy): domain Eukaryota; kingdom Metazoa; phylum Chordata; class Aves; order Pterocliformes; family Pteroclidae; genus Pterocles; species Pterocles gutturalis. The sequence goes on from NW_010125261.1 coordinate 18,650, forward strand.
TATTACTGTGACTTACCTTTTTACATGTGGTAACCGCAACTGGGAAACTCTGCACATAGCAACATGTTTTAGTGTCAGTCCAAAGTTTCTTCACCGTAAATTGATCTACTGTTGTTTCTTACAATTACAGTCAAATTAAGAGAGGTGGAAAAGCAATACTCTTGTCTTTTTTTTCTCTTAGTCAGAAATTTACAGGCACTTTTCAGTTTAGTTCTAATGTAAAACAATATTTTGGGCTACAAAGTAGCCTTTCAAAGCTAGGATTTAAAATTAAATATAGTTACTGTACATGAAGTTGTAGTACATTCTGTTGATTCTCAGCTTTGCTTACATGCAAAGCAGTGAGGTATTCAGAAATCTACTCCCTAAGTGACTCCTTGGATTTAGGAACATCAACCATCATTAAGGAAAACAGGATGGTCTTATAGAATCATAGAATCATAAAATGATTAGGGTTGGAAAGGACCTTAAAGATCGAGTTCCAACCCCACTGCCATGGCTTCCTTCCTTCATTGGAAAAGGAGACACACAGAGGAAATGAAACTTCTGTAACACAGCAGTCTTGTTTTCAGAAAATCACATTTTTCTTTCTCCTTCAGGATCAAATACCAGGGTCATGTGTGTTTGTGCACTTAATACACCTGTCTACAAATATATTAACAAACATATAACATGAATGTTATCTATCAGTATTTCTGAATACAGAAAAATTTGTGTGTAGATATACATACACATACAGTGTATAAATGATACCTTTAATAGTTTCTTTTGATGTTGACATTACCGGTGATTCAAAAGATCAAGTATTTTTAGATTCTTTCTGCATCTTATAATACAAGTATTATAAGAGGTTCTTTGACCACATATATTTCAAATCAATTAGCTTTAGCCTTTCATTTAGTGATGGCTTGTGCTAATTTCTTTGTGAGCTTATGTGTGTCTGTGTGCAAACAGCATAGACAAAGACATTCCAGAATCTGCAGAAGAATGGGGCATTATCTTTTATAAACACAAAGACTGCTCTCTTTACTTTCAGTATCATGCCTCTGATTTCAGTGATCTTAAGAATATTAATTCTTGTGAGATTTTGCTGGCCTTTCCTGAAGGCCACTTGAAATTAACTTTTTCTTAGTAAGATAAAAAGATTTTTAAAACCCCACAAAACTATTTTATTCGAGACAACTCCTGAAAGTCCTCTTTACATATAGCTCTTTCTCAGCTTGGCAGAAATTTTGAACACACTGGTAACTTACTGGGTTGGATCATTTTTCCATAGTTTTGCAGTGGGATCCGTCTTGTCAGCTTTGGCAAGATTCTGTTGTAGGATCTGAACCTTATTCTATAAAAATGTATTTTTAATGTAGCCCTAATTCAACAAGCCATGTGTGCACATACTTATATCCAAAAAAGTCCAGTACGAATCGCTTGATTATGCAGCATGGCTGTACAGCTCATCAGTGCATATCCACATGAATGAGATTCCCAGCTGTAGGGAATTAGGTTTGGGAATGTTGGCGATGACTTCAAAAATGTGTTTTTAAGGATTCCCATTACTTCACTCATATTGATGTCAGTAAAACAACATAAAGTTACACTGCAGAAAGATTTAAAAATCTTAACTCTTAATATGTCAGCCTTATACAGATCTTGCATTCTCTTCTCTTTTCTTCTTTAGGTATAATGGCATTTCTGTTTGACCTAAAGGCTTTAGTGGACATGATGTCTATTGGTACACTTCTTGCTTATTCTCTTGTGGCAACCTGTGTCCTCATTCTTAGGTGAGCCAAAAACATCCTTTCTATGCTACTGTGTTCTATTTTGTGTTGGTCAACATATAAACAGAAGTGACATTTACAGTGTATTGTTTTTGCTAGATAGTTAAATGTTTAAAAATTAGCTGTACACATGTAGTTACTTAAGAAGCAGTGGCCCAACAGAGAAAGCATGGATATATTGTCATCTGAGTACAGCAGTTACACAAGTCAAAGCTTCATGTGAAATCTAGGCACCTTTTATTTTCCAGATGCATTGGTCCAAGCATTAGTCCCAAAGGTACTAGATGTAAGCTTGTGTCCAATATGCGATGAATGATATTCTGATATGAATACAATCTATGCTGCACATCAGGCCTATTTATATTGTGGGGGCTATATGTAAAAGGTGTAGATGTTCTAGATAGTTCACAGGATGAACAAGTTCAGATAATTGCTTTGTATTACCCTAGTCAGAAACGTAAGGCCAGACAAGTGTTTCAGGATGTGGTAGCCCTAGAAGAGAGTAGAAATATTCTCTCTCAAGGAGTGAGATTATGAATAGTTGTCAGTAAAACTCTGGTATCTGTTCTGTTTGTTAAGTTACAGAATAATGTTGATATATTGGTAGCTACAGCTCGCTTATTATGTATTGCTCTTTTTAACTTTAAAAGTCAGTCTTTATTACTTAAGGCTAAGTAATTAACTTTGAAAAGTATAACAGCTTAAATTCAGCTAAAATTCAATGCTGCAATAATTTACACTTTAAAAGAGAAGACTATTTTATCCCATAGCTACTTATTTAACATATGTATTTTTAAAATACACTTAAAGTCTAACAAAGCAAACAAATTTTCGTTTATGTCAGTTATTAGGCCTCTTAGAGTACAGGAAGCAAGCCAGAATGAACTTGCCACTGCTGAAAGAAGGTCCTTTACCCTTTCCCTGCCATTGACCACCAGACCTCGTCCCCTCTTTTTGTACAAGTCTGATCATATATCTGACCCATTGCTGCATTCACGTAACTTAAAAAACTGCCCAAAAATATCCTGAAACAAACCCAGCAAAAAAGCAAGTTGCCATAGTTTGTTTATATATGATAGTGACTAATAATGTGTGCTGTTCCAGTACAGTTATTAATTGGGAAATTCAAAATCTCTACTGCAAAGAATTTAGTATTTAAATTCCTAGAGTTATAGTGTTTCAAATCCCAAAGTAAGCTTTTTTTTTTATTATCCTGTTTGTTTTATGCATAGGTACCAACCCAGTTTAACCTACGAGCAACCAAAATATTCTCCAGAAAAAGCAGCTTTGGCTGCATCTGAAAGGGAATCTGCAGTAAGTGAATCACAGATAAATATGATACAAGAAAATCACTTCAGTCTTCAAGGCCTGATTAATCCATCCAGTTTACCTACTGAGCAGACTGCAACTACTGTTAACTTTTTAGTGGGTCTCTTAGGTAAGTATTCAGCTGTCCAAACTCGTATAATGCATTAAGATAAATAATGGAATTTCATTGAAGACAAAATTACAAATCCAGTGATAACATGCCTTCCTTCAGTCATAATTAATGTGTCATTCTGCAAAATGCTTTTATGCTTCTTGATGGATCTAATCTGTAGTCTACTATATTTTCCTTTAATTAAACATTTTCATGACAACATTTCATACTGAAGACTCTCTATCATTCTTCTTAAAAGTCACATCTTCTTCAATGTAGAGATTAAGTGACCTCTTTCCCATTTCCATCATTTTGTTTTCCACACAGCTTTCTTGGTTTGTGGCTTGAGTGTCCTCACTACTTACGGGATTCATTTAATTGCTAACTTGGAGCCCTGGAGTACTGGCCTTCTTGCTGTGTTGGTGGCGTCCCTCATAGTTACCATTCTCCTCATCCACAGGCAGCCTCAGAACCAGCAAAAAGTGGCCTTTATGGTGAATAACATGTTCTCTATGTTATTCTCTAATGAGAGGTTTGGATGGATTCTATCAAGTGGGAGAGGGGCAGAGAGAGAAGAGAGATGCAGTCTGTCATTACTGCACTGCCACTATTGCAGGTTTTTTGGTGAAGGTAAGGGTAGCAGATGCTCACAGCTGAATGATTGGCATCTGCCGTCCAGTCTAGATCTTCTCAGGACCAGAGGAACGGTTTAATTGCCCACAGACTGAATGTGTGATATGCGTAGGAGCATGGCTGCAGTAAACCATTGAAGCTGATGTGAACAGCTGCTATTACTAGTGGATCTGGCAACACAGATCTTCTAGGTGTTTCTTTAGGTGCATCCTCAAAGTGCACCTTGCTGAGACCCAAGTAATTTTAGACCTCAATTTAAGCCCTTAGAAACTGGAAAATTATTCAGAAACTGATTAGTGTACAGTCACTTGTCTGTGTTGTGTGCAATGCTTTGGACCACAATACAGTTTGTACTTCCCAGTACAATCTTTTCATTTTGAGCCTTCACTTGTGTTTTAAGATTAGTTCTTTAATGGAGTATTTAATGGAAATAATGAAGTATAGTGATGAAGGTCAAGGAATCTGGTGGAGTTGGGGGGGCAGAAAGGAGGGATATATATAAAATTTTTCAGCTGTAGATACAGGAATTAATTAGTATATGTTTGGCACAAACTGGAAAGTTTTTCTACACAGCCTTAGAAAATATGTATTAAATATAAGGTATTTTAAAACTTTAAGATATATAGAAACTGGTGGTTAAACCCAGTGGAAAAAAATTTCACTATACTCCAACAAAAAAATTTCCAATTCTTTTTTAGCGATTAGATGTTCTAGTTTGTGTTGTATACCTGAAGTGTGACATGCAAGCAATTATATTTGATACAAATGTATTAAATATTTATTTTTAGGTTCCACTATTGCCATTTTTGCCATCATGCAGTATCCTGGTAAATATTTACTTGATGGTACAATTAAGTGGAGACACTTGGATCAGATTTAGCTTTTGGATGGCACTTGGTAGGTACTTCTGTTCATTTCAGTTACATCTTACATCAGGACTCATGAATCCCATTTTGAATATTTGTTTATCTTCCTTTAAATATTTGAAAAAAAGTCTGTGTTTTAATAGAAGTCAGCTGATATTTCTGATCAAAACCAGAGCATGCCTCAGAAGGGGTATTTTATATGCAGTCAAAAATGTGAATAAAGTTTTGAAGTAATAGGAAGAATCAAAGTTATAGGACTAATTCCAATAAGCCACAATTTTTTTTCCTAATAAGTATAGCTAAAATTGTGCAGAGACCTGTTTGTAACAGGTTTCTTCCCAGTATATCAGTCATTCTCCTTTAAGATATGGAAGATTGTATTAATTCCATCTAGACATAAATTAGAGATAGTAGTTTCCATGACCTATTAGAGCATTTAATTATGCAAAAATGATACATTTCTATAGAAATACAGAGGACCTGAAGCATAAGCTCTGATTCAGACACCTGGAGAAGAAACTTGTTTTGGAAAATAGGTTCAGCCAGAGAGTAATAACAAACTACTTTTTAATGCACTACTTGCCTGAAAACCCTATTAACTTTTTTTTTTCCCTTTTGCAAGGCTTCCTCATATACTTTGCTTATGGCATCAGACACAGTCTTGAAGGTCGTCATAGCAATGGAGATGATGATTCTTGTTCAGAAAACAGTGAGCTGCAAGAGAAGAACCCTGTGGAAGAAGTGGAAGAACCTGAAAATGCAAATGAAAGGGATCAATTTCTTGCATATGAGAGGACAAGTGAATGTTAATCTATGCAAACATACAAGTATTTTAAACCTTTAATTGACATTTTACTGGCGGACTGAAATTTCAAAAGCTTTCTGCCAACATTGTACCTCTTGAAAGACAAGGCCTGGCTGATATTTTGGACAAGCTGCTAATCCATCTTCATAATTTCAGAACTGACAGCATGGAGATTAATATTGAAATTAAAAAACAAACAAAAGAATTACCCTTTGGCAAGCAAAAATTGGGATGCATTGTTTGAACTGTCGTCCAAAATCACTGTCAATCACAAAATATGAAGAATTTTGGAACTGCCTGCTGGAAGTTCTGAATATTTGACACTGCACTGTGAACACAAGTGCCTTTCATACCTTCTCCTTATCCCTGTTATGTGTTTTGGTCACAATCTAATAGCTCTCTTCTTTCTACAGAAGTAACTCTCATGGGATAAAAATTGCAGACAGGCCTGGAAAGTATTTGCAAAATGAATCGTAATTGTAAAGATCTCATACTTTTCAAGAAGTAGAAGATCCTATATTTATATAGAAAGAAATAATTGCTTACCTTTACTAATCAGTTGTCATGGAGAACTCAAACAGTGAAGATACTTAAAAGGCTTTTAGTCCCTCTAAATAGTATTCAAGATTTCCACTTATGTGAATTCCTTTCCTTTCAGGGATGCTGTGTGTATAAAATAATGCTCCTAAGGCTATGCTGTTTTCTGCAAAGCATCTGGGAAATAATCTGTTGGTCACAGTATTGACAGTGACATTTGTATGTGATTTAGCAAGTATTGTGCTTTTGACTTCAGAAGGGCCAGGATTTTAGCCCTGACTACTTAGTTTGGTACTTACATACAGCAGTCATCAAGTTTTCCTCCTTACTACTCATTTATTCCTCATAGACTTTCTTCTCTTTTATCATGTGCTAGAGCTGATGTTTCTGAGATTAGTTGTTACACATCGCTTCTCCTCAGAAAAATTAATACACAAAATCCCAGCTGTCTCTTCAGATGGAAGGGGAGGTTAAAAAAATAGAGGCCCAGGCTCTGGAAAAAATCCTCATCAAAACAGTATTTCAGTGCTTCACTAAGCCTTAAACATATGTTAGCACAGTAGTTTTTCGTGAGCCAAGTTTAACATCCAGAAACCCATTCCCGTGGGTAGGCTGTCCAAACACTAAGTTATGTAAAGAACCAAATCATTGCAGCAGTGTTGAGTGAACAATTATTTTAAAGCAAGTGAAAATGGAAACTTCTTTCAACATAAAAGTCATGTTACCTGTCAAAGGCACCCAGATATTTTAACACTTTTTCTCAGCAAGTAGTGGGCTCAAGTTCCATGAAGGATTCCACAATATGAAGTAATTTTGCAAGACTGTATTTATAAATATAACTTCCCTAAAAAAAGAACTGACTTGGACTTTGTTGTGGAGAGTTGCAGCCTGTTGCCAGTAATAATCATTGATATTAATCTCTGCTGTTAGGTATAAAACCTTTAGATCCCATGAGAGCTATGTTGGTTGACAGAGAAAAGCACCTTACTTTTTATAATAGCTGGAATTTAACAAAAAACAAAAACAACAAAAAAAGAAACTAGTTAAACTGCTGCTGTCTCTCTCCTGTTCTTTTTCACAGCAACAGATTCACACTTTTTAATCTTAAAAGGACTTCTGTTGTTGCAAGAGAGTAGCGTGTCTAAATGTCAAAGGGCAGAAGAAGTGCTTCTTGATAAGGAATGCTGCAATGGGCTGGCATCCCACCGCGGAGAAGGTCTGAGGTTTTCAGCCTGAGGCCTTTCTTCTCAGCTTGAACTGGGAGGAGAGGGTCCTGCAGTGCTGGCATCAGGGAGTGGATAGATGTGTGCTGTTGCACCAGTGTCCTCTACTGGCTGCTCAGAATTAGGAGTAGCAATCTGAAAATGTAAGAGGCATGCAACAGGTAAAACACTAACCTCTTAACTGAGGTTCCAGCATATACATCTTCTAACTGCAACTGCTGTTGTCCTAAGGGCTGTTGGTCTAGCGATTGGTGGTCCTTAAAAATGGATGGGTGGAACGGAGAGGATGAGGAGAAACTGTAGGGTAGGTGGCAATAGGATACTGTTTTTTAATATATCGGAGTCCATCCAGAACTGATCATGAGTTATAGCCACTTCTTTCCACAATTCATCATCGTTTTACAAATGCCATTAAAGAAAGACTCAAATCTCAACTAATAAAAGTAGATGGTGTGCTAAGTAAATATTTCGTTGATAGGAACGGACAGGAATTCTCAGGGCAGTTCCTAGACCTACTGATAATTTTCAATACCTCTATTCACTGAGTGAAAGAGCTGGCTATGTCAATTGGATTTGCTATTTTAATTGTACTCAACTGGGGCCCATTTTTATGCCAAAACTGACAAAAGTACGTTCTTGTTTGAAATATTAGAAATTTAAGACTTTCCAGGCTCTTGAAAGGAATCCGATATAGTAATTCTTACATATGTCAAAACAAAGGTTTTATTTATAAGTAACCAAAAAATTGAGTAAATGAATGTATGTTCTGTTGTTTTTAATCCCACAAGTATTTGAAATAGAGAAGCTGATGCTTTTACTGATCAGCTGAAACTCTGTCAAGAGCACGGCTTCTTCAGTACTTCTTTCAGAGGACATTCTTAACCTATCTTGCCCAGTAGTCTTAAATCCTCAGCTGCAAAAATGCCATTGCTGTGGGAGCAAGCCAGCAGTGCTCAGGCAAAGCTTTTGCATGAGGTCTTTACAAGTCCACAGTGAAACACAGCTCTTTTAAAATTCCTTACAGATCTCGGTGTGTGGGAAGCAGAGACTTACTTTCTCCTATGGTTGCTGATGCAGCAGAGCAGGTGAGCCAGGCTACCAAGATGCAAACTGCTGCTGTTCTGTGATGTGCAAGGAAGATCCCATTCTCTCCCAAGGCCATCATATAGAATGTATGTGTGCACGCCTGTCTATATGTTTGCATCTGTCTGACATTAGCCCATAGTGATTCTGATGTACTGATTAAGGTAATTTCTGTACAGCACTGGTATTTTCCTTTGAAGGGATACTGTCAATATAATAAACTTCTGAGTAAAGCAGGTGCTAGCTAAGTCTTCTGGAGATAGAGAAAATAAATTTTCCAGATTATTTACCTAACGGATGTGTCAGCACTTTGTATTGACAGTTTCCCCTTTAATTTGTATTAATATTTCTTCCCCCCTTGTTAGAGAAATTCATTATATAAAAAGAAAAGAATGTGCCTGTACAATGTTGCTACAGCAGATGGGAGCAGCTGCAGCACAGGAACTATCCACTTAACTAATGAGATATAAAATGAAATTAAAGCAAAGTCATTGGTTGCTTCAACTGCGTGAAGCTTGTTCATATGTGTGTATAGTTAAAGTCATTATTAGTCAGTGGTCGGGTAAGAACACGAGAAGCCAGAAGTAAGATATTTATGCTAATTTTGGTATGCATTTGTATATGCAATCTTGAAATTCCAGATACTTTAGTGGGACTTTGCAGGAGCAGGCCATGTGAAGGACAGCTATGCTAGTCCTTTACACAGGATCCACATATGAAACAAATCCTGATTTTGTTCTTGTGTTTGCTGTATGTCTGTATTTGCTGAGAGCAGCTGAAAGCACAAGTCCAGTGGAATTAGTTGTTATTTTTTAATATAGTTGTTGATACTGTAAACTGTTCTGTGCAAATAATAATGGTATGTGTTAATACAAAATATCTATTATTGGATGTAGCCTATTATTTTTTATAGAATCACAGAATGACAGAATAGTTTGGGTTGGGTTGGGTTGGAAGGGACCTTAAAGATCATCTAGTTCCACCCCCCCTGCCATGGGCAGGGACACCTCCCACTAGACCAGGTTGCTCAAAGCCTCATCCAGCCTGGCCTTGAACACCTCCAAGGATGGGGCATCCACAGCTTCCCTGGGCAACCTGATCCAGTGCCTCACCACCCTCACAGTGAAAAATTTCTTCCTAATATCTAATTTAAATCTACCCTCTTTCAACTTAAAACCATTACCCCTCGTCCTATCACTACACTCCCTGATCAAGAGTCCCTCCCCATCTCTCCTGTAGCCCCCTTCAGGTACTGGAAGGCTGCTATAAGATCTCCCTGGAGCCTTCTCTTCTCCAGGCTGAACAACCCCAACTCTCTCAGCCTGTCCTTGTACGGGAGGTGTTCCAACCTTCTGATCATCTTCGTGGCCCTCCTCTGGACTCGCTCCAACATTCTGGATGTGCCTTTAGGTAGAGGAATTATTCTTATCTAGTTGGATTTAAGAAAGCAAGCCAAACCATACTTAAGGGAGAACAAATATTTTTGTTCAGAGGCATAAGAGATAAAATAACATTTCTGTATAATTAATCTTAACTAAAGTGATGTTCTTGTGGTATTCCAGTCCTAATTCCGCAATAGTAAATTTTATGAGGTATTTTAGATTTCATTGTCTGTTATCCTGGATAAAACTATTCTGTTAATAATAGTATGCTTTTTCCTGCACAACAAATGCCAGTTAGATTTCTGAAACCTGTCATATTATGTTAATGTCACCGTGTGTTACAGCCATTTACATTACCTGCTGTTAGAGAATTATCGGTAATAAATGGCAACAGTAGTGATATAGGGTTACTTGTGTACTTACTTATGAATTTAACTATGCCATCCAGAAACTTCAAATTATACGATGAATTTAGAGGCAAAACTTGGTAAAGCTTAAATATATATTCTGTATATAGAAGTTAAATGTACAAGGCTAGCCAGCTTTCCCCTAAAATTTATGCAAAGATAGATATATATATATTTAAGAAATAAAAGGCATACTGTTTTCACAGAGGTTTTAATAAGTGCCAATACTAGGTGTGCTGTAAGCATCCTGAGATACTGAAAGCTGAACAACCCGGATGAATTCCGTGACAGTGCAGGAAATCTGTGTGGGACTGTGCAATTGTTTTAATCAGGTGTGATGCCTTTGACACTGAGGTGCATTTTGTACAGTAGGAATTTAATTCACATGGTGGCTGGCATGTGTTGCTTGATTACATAAAAAAGAAAATAAAAGCACCTTTAAATGCTCTCGGGCCCTAATTCTTCCTAGACTTGCCAGGAAGTTTGTACAAATTGCAGTATGCTCATTGAAAGCACTGGGATTACTCAGTGTTAGGCAAATATATATTTTACAGAAAGAGCAGGTGGTATTTCACATAGTGTAGGATCTTTTTATTTGTTTTTAATTTCCTGTACCTTTAGTATTCTTTTTCTGGTATATGTTTTGAGGACCTCTGCATTTTTAAGAGTTGGACCTTTCCAAAGCTAAATACAATGCCTTTACCATCTCCTGATCTGTTTTCTGTTTGATTTTAGAAATCAAGCTCCTTAACATTAGCTAAGTCAAAGGATTTCTGTGCATAAATATGCACTACAAAGAACTATGTATATATATCACTATTTTTATTGTCAGTTGGACAAATTCTGTTGTCTTTGTATATTTTAATTGAGCTTTGTGCCAGGTAAAGTCCAGCTTCACCAGTAGAAGTTTAGTTGGAGTCAGGACAAAGGATAAAAGGATTTGACTGTTCAGGAGGGCCTTCTTCTTTTGTGTTACCAGAAAGTAAAGCATGAAATATGTGTTATATATCTTTAAAAATTGTTGTGTGCATCATTTTAATAAACATTAGTGTTCATATCCACTTTAACTTCTCCTTTTGTTCATATGTACATTGTAGTGATTATTCTGTATTAGTGCTGTTGAACATTTAAAATGTAGATAGGATTATGATGCAACTTAAGCTACAATTTTTTATTTCTTTGAAGTGCTCTACCAAAATGAAAAATCTTGAATTTTTATGAATGTAAAAAAATGCTTGTATTTAAGAATATGGTGCTTGTTTTTTCACTTTTACGATAGAATTGTACTCAGCGATATTTTTAGCTACCTTAGTTCTAAATTCTGATGGAAATTAGATTGCTCTTCATTTACTGTAAAACGTGCTTCACAGGATAACAGTTCTGCATTTGTTCCATATTTTTTAAATAAAGCTGAATATCACTTGTATGTACTTCATACAACAGTTCTACCTTTAATGACCATTATAGTTTTAGTAAACACTAAAATAAGATAGTGACTTAATAACCATTAGTGTGTCGGGTATCTAATGTCATGACATTATACAAATCATAACTCATTTAAAATCAATAACATGAGAGCTCACATGGATTTTATAGAGGGGAAAAAAACAACCATGTTTAAATGTTTAAATCTTTTGTTTTTCCAGTGGTCTGGAGATGGGGACAGTAGCAGCATTTGTTTCATAGTTGCTTCCAAGCACTCAAGAAGTCACTGAAATAGAGAATAACATCCTTCGATTTGGGCATTTTGTTTTACAGTGCCAAACCAGAGATGATGTTAGGTTTGACTTCCAGAGGGAGTGAGCAGCCCTCAGCTTTCATGGTGCTCAGCTTTCTGAAGCACCAAGCCTCATCCTGGCAGCATCCAACCTCAGAGTTGCATGGATAAACTCACTGTTGTCTTTTTTTTCCCTTTTTGGAAAAAAAAGACAATAGCTTCCACACTGAGAACCACACTCCCAGGGGAAGCTTATCACCTAGCACTGTTTTTAAAGACATTTGGTTACTCATCTTTGTTCACAGACTTCAGAGTAGCTGCGATGGAGTTTTAGTCTGAGATATACTGCAACTCTTTTATACAAATCCTTCTAAAGTTTTCAAATTATTAATAATCACTTTATTGTACACACAGATTTACTAAGACTGATCTTGAAAGTCTTGGTCCCATGAAGCAGTTGGAATATGGCCACTGATTTAAATGAGGACAAGTGTCATTCTGTAAGTATCACATTTAAAGCACCAACCTGAAAAGATGTATTTAAGCTGTCAGTTTACTCATGTGGAGAACTGGGGTCATTACATGTAGGTTTACATTAGTTCTTCTAATGACTATAAATGAAAATGTAACTATTTTTTCATGCATATCTATTTAAACTAGGAAACTTAAAACTCATAAAATCACTTTCTTCATTGTATATCTATATAGGAAAAAGGTTTGTGTCAGCTTAAATATGTCTTAAAAATTTATGCAGTCTGAGTGTTATTTACAAGTGCTATTACCGTATTTTCCAAAATATACTAATATTTGCAGCTCAGTCACCATTAGGTCATTGACCTACCCTTTGCATGAAAGGAAAAGGGAAATTTGACCTAGGAAAGCACATAAGAATTGCAACTAGCAGTTTTGCAGATGATAGAAAACAAGCCACTCTTCATCAGAAGCAGGAGCTGTGAACATTTCCAATGCAAATTTGCAGCTAATATTATGTAACTTTTCTGAGTTATCTCTGAGATTCATTTCCTTTAAAACAAAGACTGATAACCTTTTCAGAATATAATACTTGGTGTTATTTTAACTGTTTGAAGGGGGAAATAATCTTAGACTTTTAAAATGTCATGTAGCAACAAAAATACCATTTTTCTTAATCTGTTGCAGGTAATGAACAAAATGTTTAGGGTATGCTGATGTATACCCAGGTCATTGCGTAAAACCCCTAAGAATTTATAGGCAGAACTGTAACAGGGCTGCAGAATGAAAAAGAGATCATGAAATTGTATCATCTTACTCTGCACCTGAGCTGTACTGGCTGCTTTACTGCTAACCAGATACCCCAGGGTGAAGTACCAGAGCAGCCTCAGGCAAGCAGTTCTCTGAACTCTGCATGTGCATGCATTCATGTGGGCAGGGGTGCATTATATTTATCCCTTCTAATTTTTTTTTATGGATGCAGACAAAGACTAGACTTCCTTTAAGATCTGTAAATGCTCTACTCTTGCATCTGCTATGGCCCTGGAGCTGTGGCCAGGGACACCATTCCCCATTTACTTTATCCTGACTCACAATGAACTGTGGTCTTGTTTACTATGGGGTCTGCCCATGACCTGTGACAGCCACTATTTTTCCTCCTCCCAGTCCAGTGTCTTCACCGTGCCCTGCATCTACCTTTGTGGCCCCTCTAGTCATATTTTCCCCACCCTTCTCCTCCAAGGAAACCCTCAGATTTCAAGAAACAGTTTTTGACAGCTCAGTGCGAGCATAAACATACACACAGTAAATGTTAAGTTTACCACGTTCATCTTTTAGCAATGAAGAGACACCTGCACTTTCTCAATGTGCTTCACACAGGCATCACTCATACATGAAGACTCTGTCACAGCTTACGGACCCCAAATAGCCACACATCGGTACTTCCTCTGTCCTTCCACTGTGAGGCAGCTTCTCCTGAGCAGGCTTTTGGGAATCTCTTTGCTGGGGCAGGCTGGAAAGAGCGCAATAGTTTGGTGACTTAAAAAAAAAAAATGTACTTTTGCTGTCTTCAGCCAACCCTGTCTGTGCCTGATACTCAGGGTCACCTGTGACACATAACTCGTGTGCCTCTTGCACCGCTCTGCTCCCTGTGGGCCCAGCTGCAGGCCCAAAGGAGACCCACAGCTCGCACCCACAAAGCCACAGGTGTCAAAGGGCGAGTGCCACCAACAAGCTAATTCAAGCAATAAACATCCACAGGTGGCCCTGGGGTCGAGATTATGCGGGATGCAGCTCTGTTTCTGGTCTGAGCATGGAGTCCTATGTGAGTGTGC
>NW_010125261.1:32831-33038 GCF_000699245.1 Pterocles gutturalis
CCCGTGTTGCCGGGGTGGGCTGGTGACCTTTGTCGCTGTCCTCAACCACCCCGAGGAGCTGCGGGGGAGATGGAGCCCCGAGCCCTGAGCTGCAGGGTAAGGAAGGAGTTCAGGCTGGACACAAGGAGACGAAGCCTGCCCCGTGTGAGAAGTGAAGTGCTGCAGCAGGTGCCCTGACCGCCATCGGCGACCCGCTGCGGACAGCCG
>NW_010125262.1:0-9754 GCF_000699245.1 Pterocles gutturalis
CGCTCTCCTTTATCTTATCAGAGCCCATAATTACAATTGCTATTTTGTTTCCTCGAATCAGCAATCAGCGCTATCTGCCGCCGCTGGAGAGGCAGGTCCTGTCAGCCCGCCCCCTAGGGGCCGGCTCTGCCGCACACCTCACAGCCCTTCACAGCCCTGCACACGCCTGCACACACACACAGCCCTGCACAAGCCTGCACAGCCCTTCCGCACACACACACATACACACAGACCCTCCACAGCCCCTTTCGTGCATGCACAGCTTGTACACGCTTGCAGGCCACCCCTCACACACACACGGCCCCCCCATGTACACGCAACCCTGTACACACACATTGTGCACTGTGCAACACACAGCCCTCTTTGCTCACCCCTGCCCCAAAAATGTGCACCCCCACCTTGCACACATAGGCACACACCAGCTGCAGTCACAGGATGTTTCTCTCTCGCTCACACGCTGACATCCAGCTTGCGTGTTTTCTCCCTTGCTCAGGCACCCAGCAATCCTGACATACGTGCCCCCACACCTCTCTCCACCACACACTCAGCGTTTCACCCCAAAATGCCTACGGTCACCTCTGGGAATGGATCTCCCAGGGGTGCCAGTGTTCTCGCCTGCTCTTGCCCAGCATCATCACTGCTGAGGGGTGCTGCAGGTGGGCAGGGGAGCCTGGGCACTGCCCCATCCCTCAGTCAGCCCCACGGGGCTCAAGGAGAAAAACAGCCCCTGCATCACTATCATTAGACCTAGCACAGCACGGGGGGGGGGGGCAACTCCCTGGTTGTGGCCAAAATTTCCCACAAAATCAGTCCCTTCCCTTCTTCCTGGTGCCAGAAGGATGTTTCTGAAGGGTTTTCCTGCATGCAGAAAGAAGTCTTGGGCCAAGCCTGGGTTTAACTGGAAGACTTTAGGAGCACCACAGGAATGGGTAGGATGGGTACTGAAGGTGCTCAGCTGAAGCACGAGAGGGTTTCCATAGGCAGCACACACTCACACTCTCAGCTCGTCAGTCTAGCACGCGCTCGGGAGAAAAACCCTCCACGTCAAGCTGTGCAAACAGCTGCTGTGCAACGGCATGAGTGAGGCGGCTCCCCAGATCTGCCGAAGGAAAACCAGGCAAAACCAGAGCCAGCAGCACTAGATGTTCCCTATGATCTAAACTCAGACAGACCTTGCTTTTTTAATATGTAAAAAATTGAAGGGATGTAGGCACCGTCTTTTTCCCATATGCTGTTCTTGCCCACCAGTGGCCACCCCCGCTTTACCCTAGTGGGCACAGGGTTGGGCCACACGGTATCTTACACACCATGTTCAACAGCACTGTGTCCAGAACAGCCCAGGCTGCCTTAAACCGGGAGATTTATGGTGTCCTGTATGGGGTCAGAGGCAGCCGTGAGCTGACAGCCCCGCGTGCCCCCTGCCCTCAGCAAACAGGCTCAAGTGCCAGTCACGGCTGTAAAATCCAGCCGGTGCGGGATCACCCGGGGGGGGTCACACTTCACCTGACAGCAGATGACAGACGATGCTACTGCCAGCCATCTTCAGGCCCACAGCCAAAGCCTCCACAGCCCCGGTCCTACCCCACCTTTGGGCAGGTGAGGGACACAAGGATTGGTGACAGCAGTCAGGACAGGCAGCATTGCGGCTGCTGGGCTCGTCCCATCTCTGCTGCTGCTCTGGCTCCTGCCCACAACCTGCTCCTTGCAGGGCAGTTGAGTGCCCACACAGAGTAATTTGCCTCCTTCCCTCAGTGCTTCCCAGCCCACCACAGGGTCACCTATGTTTGCATCAAGAATGACACCCTCCCCTTCTGTTTTTTAAGTGAAAACCAAACTTTTTTGGAAAGCCTCTCTCTTGTGCAAGGCAGCACAAGGGAAATCAGCCTGCCTATCAGCTCCTTCACAGGCCATCTGAGCTAAGCCCCCTGGTCCCTGCGGTGAGGGCCCCCTCAGTCCCCAGGCACTGAGGCTAAATGGCTTGTCCGTCTCTCCGGTGGAGCAAAGAAGCCCCAGCCCAGCACTCCTGAGACCAGCTGGGCCTCACACCAAGCTGCTATGGAGCTGGTGGGAGAAATCTCCTCCCTGTAGGAAGACTTGGGGACCTGCTGTGTTCCCAGTGCTCCAAGCAGCCATCGGGCTGTGATCCCTGGAGAAAGCTACAAGCACAGTCCAGTCACATCCCGTCCCAGTGCACCACTGCTCCATTGCCCTGATCTCCAGACCATGTTCAGGCTGGTCAGGCACAAGAACGTGTCTCCCTCAGAAAATAGCTCATGTATTTTGTGTTCTTTGGGGAGGTTAAACACTGCAGATGAAGCATCAGACACTGGAGATGTGAGCTGCAGCGCTCTCACCCCTTTTCCCATAAAGCTGAGGGTGCCCAGGTGCAGCCTCAGGGTGCAGCACCAAGAAGCAGGAGCTGAGAGAGTCGTCAGGAGATGGCTTACCTAGCCTGACTGGGGTCCAGGTTTGCTCCCAGACTTTTCCCACCCCTGCCTTCCCTTTGCGTCCCATGTAGATCTTCCTGGCAGCTGGGATCCATGGGGGCAGCTCCTGGAGCAGCCTAGACAGTAATCTGGCAATGAACAGACTGAGAAAAGATTTGAGGAGATGGAAGGGGCAGCAGGAGAGGGACTGTGAGACCCCCTGGGAGCGGGCTGCCTGTGCCACTGTACAGAAAGACATGGGAGAGAGCACAGGGGTGCTGTGGGGGTCCCTCCCCATTCCCTCAGTACTGCAACCCCCCCACTCAACGCCACCCCAGCACCATCCCTGCTGTCTCCCGGGGTGTTCCTTCGCACATCCGCCATGCACAGCCCAGGTCCCAGCTCCAGCTTTCAGCTTGCTGCTTCTAGTGCATTGTCCCCGTCTGGCCCAGCCCCGGTCAGAAGAGGTCTGCAGACAGCCCCCTCCTCCTGCAGGGCGAGGGATGGCAGAGCAAGTCCCCCCTCCCCACAAGAGGCCAAAGCTATCAAGGTGTAGCTGTTACCAGGTCCTCCCTGAGCATCAGCCTAAAACCTCCCCACTGGCATCACTTATTTCTTAAAGACAAAGCCAAGAAAAGAAACACCAACCACGGCTTTAGGGGCAACCAGTCCAAACTGGGGTGAGTGAAGACACGGGCTCCTAGCAAACTGGGAGCAAATATCACGAGAGGAGACTGGGAGAATTTGGGGTGAGGGATAGCCAGCAAATCACCCGCAGGACATCTGGCTTGAACATCTCTTTGCCAGGGGAAGCTTTCAGGCAGAGAAGCAACCAGGACATTGCTGTCACTTGCAGAGAAGGGTCAACAGACACACAGGTCCGTGCCCCTGCCAGGCCAGGGACACAGACAGGACCACAGCGCTAATCCCAGTGCATGGAGGAGAGCAGCACCTGCAACAGCACACTACCTCACTGGGCTGGTCAGGGGGTGAGGAGACCTCCTCTCTGCAGGCACAGAGGGCTTGGAGAGTCTGCAGAGCAGTTGCCTTTGAAATGGGACAGACAGTGTGGGCAGTGGGGCAGCCAGTATGGGTCTGAGGGTTAGCCAAAGGCTGAAGCACACAAAGACAAGGACGCTGGAGCACAGGCAGCACTGCCATGCACCTGAACATCTCCCTCACCTCCAACACCACATGATGGAGAGACAAAAAGCATGAAAACCAGGAGCTCATACCACTTTACAGCCATGGCTGGAGGATGCTTGTCCATAAACTGGCTTTTGCCACCCCAAAATAAACACATGGGGGCTTCCCAGCAGAGCCAGAGGGATGCTAGCCCACTCCACCCTCACCCTGCCCAGCCCAGCATCCCCAGTCCTGCCTGCTGATCCTGCACAGAGGGACCGCAGCATTAATGGGGCGTTTCGGAGGCAACAGCAGCTCCTCCACGGCTGAGCAGTGCTGAGCAGCCTGGGGCGATCCCACTGCTCACCATTAACCTGCCCCCCCCGAAGGGAAGGAACTTGGCCAAAGCCCACCGGGATGTGTTGCATGGGAATGACCTTGTCTTCACTACCCACAGCGCCCAGGCAGCCCTGGGGCAAACGAGGAGCATGGAGGGGAGACCATTAATTCTCCTCTCTATTCAATTACTAGCAGCAGAGTTGAGGAGTGTTTCACGGGTGGTGGGAACACCAGGCCAGAAGACAATCCCAGCATGCTGGTGGCAGCCCCCCAGAGCTGTGCCCACACCTGCACAGGATCAACCTGGGTGACATGGCCCCATTAGAACCCTCTTTGGCAGTCTGATATGACAGCTTCATTTAAGGGAACTGGGCTCCCTCCTCTGCCCTTTGGAGACCATTTCATCACCTCCTGTCCCTCCTGCCCAGCAGCTCTCTAGAAATGTGGCCTTTGCTTCCATAACCTCAGGCTGTGCTCCTCAAAGCACTGGTGTCAATACTGACTCCACCATCCTCCAGTGGCCACATGCTGGCTCCAAGGCAGAGATGTTCCTGCGGATCAGAGGAGTCTGAGCTGGGCTCTGCTTTCCAGCCAGGCTGGGTGATTTGGAGGAGAGCTCGCCACCCCCATCAGCAGGGCTGCCAGCACCACAGGGGCAGCCCTGGGTGGCTCTGCACAAGGCAGCTTTGCTTCTGGTCCCCAGGCAGAGCAGGGGTTCGTCCAGGGCAGTCCATAGATGCACAGAGGGATCTTCCATTGGTATTAAGCATCCACCTCATGGCTACATTTGGCTCTGATGGGACTGGTGCTATTTTCATCTCTGGCATCTTCACCCAGTGCATGGGGGTGGGGGGGAGAGGGGCAGGCACTCAGAGGGGAGCCAGGCACAAGGGTGAAGATCTGGCAGGGCTGAGCGACCCCAGGAGCCTTGTGGAAGGCACTGAAGGGGAGACACATCCCCAGGCCACATCTGTCTGCAAGGACAGAAAACTGGGATGGCTCTGCGGCCACCCACCTTGGGAAGGTGTCCCCATGGAGTCCCACAGCTGGGCTGGAGCTAGGCAGGTCAGAAACAAAGACCGAAGGCTCCCAGTGAGGGCAGTTCACGTGGGAGCAGCTCAGGGAGAAGGTGACATCCCCAGCCCTGAGTAAGTTAAACCCAAGGTTGCGCACTTTTGTGCAAATCTGCTCTGCATCTAACAGGGGTCAGTAAATGAGAACCCTACCAGGACTGGCCATGACACGTGTGCGTGGGGAAGGGGTGACACACAGTGACATGTGGGTGAAGATGTGCGAGCTCATGGCGTTTAGGCAGCTCCACTTTGTTCCTGACCCCATTACACAGACCAAACAGCATCTTCAGGACCTGGTCCCAAGACATTCCCGGCTGATGCAACTTCCCCAGTGTCATAGCCCCATCCCAAGTGGCAGCATGTTCCTCAGGGTCTCCAGCCACAGGCCATCAGGAAGGGCTGGGAAGGGGGGTCAAAGCCAGGCTGGGTGGCAGAGGGATCCACTGGCCACCCAGGAAGGCGGGAGCCGTCACTCAGTGCTGGGGGTCACCGTCCTCTCTGTGGGATGGTCTCAGAAGCTCCTTCAGGGCCATGAGGAGCTCAGACAGAGATGCCAACGCTTTGCCCTTTGCTGCCCAGCATCAGCCTTGGCTCCCAGCCAGGTGGGCCAGGTGATCTGGCTTTGGTTTAGGTCCTCTTAGGAAGACGATGCCTGTGCCCAGCTCATGGGGGCTTAAGCCTAAAACTAGCAGCGGTGGCTGGGGGGGCTGTCTGTCAGCTGTAACTCTACCTTCGTTTGTTTGCTTACAGCATCCACCCAAAATGCCCGTGTGTGTCTCTGGGCCCCTGTGTCAGTGGCAGCTGAACTGCTGACCCCAGGAGTTTGCAAAACACCAGGGTTATGGCCCCTTTGACATCCCAGTCCAGCAGAGCCACAGCTCGTCCTGACCCGGGCCCCAGGGAGACAGCCCCTGGGGCACCCCACAAGGCCCTGCAAGAGCTGGGGGACGGGGGGAGGTGGTGGGGCCAGCAAGAGAGAACCCCAAAGAAGCAGCAAGGTAGGCATGTTTCCCATGGCACCTGCTGCTCCCCCGGCTTGGCCACATCCCCTCGCCTTGCTGGCCATCCCTATGGACCTGCCCCAAACCCCTGCTAGCCCTTGTCCAAACCCAGCCCTCCAGCTCCTGTCAGCCCTCCAACCCCCACCCCACACTGGCACTGAGGCTGGCACAAGAACCGTCTCCCCCTCCAGCTCCCATGCCCAGGCCATGTGCAGTCTCTGTGCCACCCTGCACACCTCTCTGTTTTGGAAAGACAGGGAATACATGGTCTCAGGCAAAACCACAGCTACAGCCTGGAGACAGCCTGTAACTGGTTTTTCCCAAGCACCAGCTGTGGCTGGGGACTTCACACCCTCCTGGAGAATGGCCATGGCATGCACAAGGTGCCCAAGCTGCCATCACAGTGCAGACACCATCTCCAGGCGGTGCAGGGACAGGTCAGGGCTGCAGGGAGCCAGCCTAGGCACAGGAGTGAGCACCCAGGGAGTTCAGGTGGGGTTTGAGAGCTCTCCAATGTCTCTCGTCCCACTTTTTCCCCAGGAGCCAAAATCCCACCTCCTGAGGGCCCACCCCACCCTGCCCACCCAGCCCAGGGCTCTGCCACTGGTGGGGCTGGCAACAGGGGACCACAAGGTCCCTGCACTCCCTGCAGCCAAGTGCCTTCCTGACAGGATCCCTCGTCAGATCCCAAATCCCCTCGAGGCACAGCCCAGCTGCTCTCAGATAGACTGGTACCCTGGCTGCCGCCAGCCCTGGTGCCACTGGCTGCCACCAGTCCCACCAGTGTCAGGGGCAGCCCAGCCCAGAGCGATTAGTTTTGCTCACTGGAGGGGTGAAAGGCCAGGACACCTGCGACCTCCGGGTATCTCGGCTGTGGCTGTCAAGCACAGAGCTGCTAACGCTGCCCTAAGCAAGGTGGGATACAAGAAGGGACAGCTGTGATGGAGCCTCGCCCAGGCTCTCCTTCATGGGGCTCTCTACCACAGCCCAGCCATGCTCACTTGCAGCACCTGCTTTATATGCTTGTGAGTTTAAACCCAGCTCACAGCACAAGCCCTGCTCCGGAATCACCCCATGCTCCTCCAGGACCTTCTGCTGTGGCCTCAACACAGACCATAATGCCACAGCTGTCGCAGCAACACCTTCGTGGAAACAACCCCCTCTTGTATTCTGGGCAGCGCTGCGGGGCTGGGAACACGCGTCCCAACTGCAAGCAGGCACACTGAGCAGTGATCACAGCCTGCAAATGCCCAGGGCAGAGCCCGGCTGTAAGCAGCCTCCTGTGCTGCAATGTGCAGCTGGGAGCAGCCGGGGTAAATCAGCACCTGGCACCTGCTGTGGAGCCCAGAGCTGGAGGAGCCTCTTCTCCCACAGAGCAGTCGGTTGGGTGAACACCGACACGTCCAGGCTCCCAGCCAGCTTGGGCCATACTGGGGAGGTCTCAGCACACAACCGAGCACCAGTGAGCAGCAGATGACCCCAGACCTGAGTTTCAGCTTCTCCAGCAGACAGGGCTGTTCCCACACAATGCACCAGAGGCATTTCCCTCTGCGAGGTGTGTTGATGGGAAGAGGATGGGAATTACTGGCAGCTTGGCCCTTCCAGATCCTGCTGCTTCCTCTCTGAGTTGAGACATGTCCTCAGCTCATCTCTGCCAGGGCCAGACCTATGCCCTGGAGTGCTGGCAGCTCCCTGGGGCAACAGCAGAGGTACCCGTGCCCGCTGCCTGGCAGGACAGAACGCTAATGCTGCAGAGAAGGTGACACTCATCACACCTGCCACCAGGGTGGTCCTAGCTCAGGGTGGCTCTGCTGGCCCTTTTCCTGGCTCCTGCTGCCACCGAGGTGGCACATGCCCCTCCTTGCAGAGCCACTGTACCCCAGGATGACAAGGGATGCTGCATCTCCAGGAGTGTCCCACTGGACAGCCAAGCCTCAGAGAAGCAGCACGACCCCAGTTCAATGTGGGAACCAGCAACAGAGAGGTCATGAAGCAGGGGACCAGCCCCACCTACAGCACAGTTACAGCTGTGCCTCTCAGCCGCCCTGGGGCCGAGTTCTCAGCGATGGAGAGTTCAAACCCAGCAAAAAGACCACTGGGGCAGGACTGGCTGGGGCATCACAAGTCAAACTACTGCCTGACCACACTCAGCAGAGCAGCTCCCCATCCTGCTCCTCTACCCCCGAAAAGGTAACTCAAACCTGACCTCCGAATCAGAGCATCCCCTGGGAGCTGCCAGCCTGGCCCATGGAGAACACAGCAGTGTGGATGCCTGCCCGTGGTGCTCATGCATGGTAACCTCCACATGGAGCTATGCTATGGCCATGTTTCTCTGCTGCATGGCTCAGACAGGGTCAGGGCTCCCCAGTGCTGCTGGAGCAGGTATGGATCCACCCCCAGCAATGGCAGCATGCAGAGCACCGAAATGCAGCAGAGAGGAGGGATGCTCAGAGTCAGTCACCTCCCAGAGCAACCCCAGAGCTATCGCTTAGGCTGGGGCATCATTTGGCTCCCTGGGTACTGGCTTGCCCAGCATCCCATGGGAGAGGGATGGGCTCCACACCATTACGTGTGTCTCCAGCACGGGGAACCCACAAACGTACATAGACATACAACTTCATTTTTTTCCCCACCCTAAGCAAACCAAGACAGCCCTCATGCAAGGAGCCCCATGCCTCACTCCCCATGCACAGAGAGCCTCCTGCCCCCCGCCACCCCTGAGCACCCCCCAGCCTGGCCATGCCCGAGCTCACCTGCTCTTAGACAGCCCTGTTTGTTTACCCAAGGTATTTGCAGCCAGGGGCACCTGCTTTGATACCATCAGCTCCACGAAGGAAGCTGCTCACCTAGCGTGACCCCTGTAATCCCATCCTTCCCCATTAAGCACTGTGTGTGAGCGCATCCCCCCTTCCAGCCTCCTGGCATCTCAGCATTTATCTCCCTCTCCCCGAGCTGAGCACATCAAGGCTGTGACATTGTTGGGGAGGGGGGAGTGAACCTCCACAAGTCACTTAGAAAGGGGCCTGGCAGTGCCAACACCCCCCAGCTCCTCCATTGCCCCCTCCAGGCTTGGGGTGTTCCCTCTCCACTGGCATCACCCTGCAGCAGCACTGGGGACCAGGCAGCACTCATGGCAAAGCCTTGGGATGAGCTGGTCCAGCAGTGGAGTGGACAAGCTTGGTCTCCTCAAGCCCCCTGCCACAAGCACCATGTCCCCCACAGTGCCACCTCTACCCCCCGGTGGGACGTCCCTCTTGCCTCAGCCCCTTGTCGCAGCTACCTGGACATCCCCAAGGAAACCACCAATCTGAAGCCATTTCCTTCTGCCCTTTAAGAGGCCAAACACTCTTGCTCATCAGCCTGCACGGCCTCTCCCACCCTGCGTGAAGCAGACATATCACCCTGCCAGGGCTGAGCTGTGCCCGCTCCCTCCCTCCTTCCCTGCTGAGCTCTGAGCCAGCCGCCTCCCCCAGCCCACCCTTCCAAGAGCACCTTGTTAAAAATGATCTACTGGTTGTTATCTCTGCCGAGCCAAGCTGCTCCCTGCAGAGAGCAAGCAGGACCAAGGCCTCACAGATAAATCAGCCCTGACCCCTTCCTCCTGCACACAGCCAAGGAGATCTGTGAGGTCTGGTGTGTGCCAGCCCTGGCCGGGGCTGGGCATCGTACCAGCCCTGACACAGCCACAGCTGCACCTGCTGCCCTGAACTCCCTCCTGCACTGTCAGCACAGCACGCCGGTGCACTGTGCCCTGCCAGCACCTCCCAAACACGCATCCAGCCCTCGGGGA
>NW_010125262.1:9781-10002 GCF_000699245.1 Pterocles gutturalis
TGCTTCCCACAAACTTCCCCAGGGCAATGAGATTTGCTGGGAGACCTCATAGTGCTGGGGAGCCAGACCACCAGCCCCAGGCACCCTATTGCCCTGGGATGGCAGGAGGAACCACAGTTCCCTTGGGACACAACTTTTCCCAGGCAGCACCCATTGTCCTTGCAGGGCCAGACCCCAGCACGCCGCTCCATGCAGGCACCCGGAGAGTGCCGGGTCCCCTC
>NW_010125263.1:0-14241 GCF_000699245.1 Pterocles gutturalis
ACCTGCACCCCCGCGGGGTTCAAGCCCCGACCCCCGCTCCCGGCCAGGAGGGGCAGAGGGGCCGCAGCCAGCGAAGGGGGTGGTAGTGTGGGGAGTTTTCAGAGGTGCAATTACAAGAAGGTAAAAAATGATAATGGACAGAATAATTAATGGAGGGTGGTGGGTTGGTGGTTGGTTTTTTCTTTCTTTTCAGTTTTGTAAAAATCGAATTTTCTCCTGGAGTAGCCTGAAAGAGGAACTTGGATGGGTGCAAATTGGTTCTGATTCGCATGTTTTGTTTGGAAATGCTCATGTGTCCTTTGGCAAGGGCTTGATGTCTCACATTGATTTTTCCCTTTTTACTTGTTGAGCCTTGACATACTTAAACTGGGTGCTTAAATGCTGCATTAACACGTGAGTGTAAGAGCAGGCGCTCTCAGGTAGCCCCTGCTACTCTCGCTGACCATTCATTCACCGCAGTGAGTGTGGGCAACTGCTGGGGAAAAGCTGATGAGGAAATAAGACAAACCTGCCTTGACCCCCCGAGTCTGCCCGCTCCCCCCTCCCCCCGGCCAGCTAAGCCCAGCACCTGGGCTGTGCCACAGTGGGTGTGAGGCCTTGGGACTCTCTGATTGCTGTTGCCATCCTCGTCCTCAGCTGTTCAATTGCAGCGCTGTAGTTGTACCTTTAGATAAAGACATATATTAATCAGAAGAGCTGGGAGCTCTTCTGTCTCTCCCTCCCCAGCACTCCCAGGATGGTGTGCTCACTTCTACCTGTGCCCGCATGCTACAGGGACAGCTCAGTGGCAGCTGCACCCTCCTGTCCTCACCCTTGGGCACCTCAGACACAGAGTCTGCCTTGCCTTCAGGACAGGGACTTCTGATGGCATTCTCCACATGTCCTGCCTTGGCAAAGGGGTCAGCAAGCTGACAGACAGCTGTGGAGATGCAGGACACCTCTGGGGAGGTCCTGGGTTGGTAACCATTCCTTGTCTGTCTTCTATTGTAGCTGTTTGAAGCTTTGTAGAGGGAGAAGGAAATCCTAAGTAGGGCAAGAAAATACAGATAAAGTGATGCCAACAGGTTCAGCGTGAACTTCTCCACTCTCATCCCCTCTTCTGTCCCTCTAAGGTGTTTGCAAAAGATGGGAGCTTTGCTATACCATGAATTTCTCCCCCAACTCCGTATGTTCTGCTACAAGGGTAGAGGAGCAATGTCATTGATCTCCACAGTCCCACTTCTTTCTCCTTCTGAGGCCCCACAACTGCAGGCACATACCTCAAACCATCAAGTCTTCTTGTGTTTGTGTAGTTAGATATCTGTCTTCTATCAGTCTAGGTTTCTTCATCTGCAGGAAATGTTATGTGATCTTTGGCGAGGAAAGCACAGTTGAAATGTCTTTATGTTCCTTATACATATTTCCTAGAAAAGGTGGGAAAAAATAGTGTGATTATTGTGAGA
The DNA here is from genome assembly GCF_000699245.1 of Pterocles gutturalis. Lineage (NCBI taxonomy): Eukaryota > Metazoa > Chordata > Aves > Pterocliformes > Pteroclidae > Pterocles > Pterocles gutturalis. The sequence continues at coordinate 1,443 of NW_010125263.1, forward strand.
TACAGCTGTAGGGGTTGGAGACATTCTCACTTGTATTTTAGGAAGCATGTAAAAAGATAAGAGCTATACACTTATTTCCAGGGCTACAATTTCAGTGGCCTGAAAGTTAAATTTCTGCCTAATACACTGAATTGTGGACTTTCGGTGCCATTACAGCTACCATTCCAGCTGGAAAAGAACATAAAAATACATACAATTAATCTGCTACAAGAAGTGCTCAGTAACCTACCAAAAGGGTTAATGCTGATGGAAAGAAGAGCACTAAAAGAAAAAAGAGTAACCCACCTGGTCTCTTCTGCTACCTGTTAAGCCATGGCTGAACATCAGAAGTGTTTCTATGGAATGAAATAGCTGAGGTTACACCACAAGAAACCAGAACAAGGCTGGTGATAAGCTATCTCTTACGCATGCAAGCTAAGAGTGTCGCCATCTTCTATTCCTATGTATAGCCCATCTCTGTTGTCACAAATTTTCATGTGTGTTTTGTAACCCACAGCATGCCTTGCAATGAAAGGAGTACCATCATTCCCGTTTGAGAGTGAGAGTCTTGGTACCTCAGTTTCCTCAGTGATATGTCTGAGGTCCCATTAGAAGTTTGTGGAGAATTAGGGTACACCAACACTTCTAAATAAAAGAGGACCAGGAATCAGGCTCAAGCACTGGGCACTTGGTCATCCACATTGCTTAGCCAGTAGCTCCATCCCTGCCTTGTCTTTGCTTTTCAAGGATGTCTTTTAAGCTACCACTTACTAGGAAAAAGAATTGCAGCAGGATATCTTGATTTTGTCGCAGAGATGTTTGATGTTTGTTTTGATGACCACTGTAGATTGAGAAGTAAATTAAATATTTTTTTAAAGTGTGAAGCTTTTAAAAACTATGAAAACATATCTGAAAGTTTCATAAAGTACTGAAGGTTAAATATGTAGAGTTATCAGTTATGTTCCTTATGTCTTTTAATAAAAAAATAATTCAGACTCAGCCATGGGCATACAATCTTCTTCAGTTTGTTTGCAGGGGAGGTAGGAAAAATCTGGTTTTGGATAAAGAAGCTATCAAATAAACTAAAGACTGGGCTAGACCAAAAAGAAAAGTCTGAGTAAATAAAAGAAGCCAAATACTGATGACTTGGCTGGGAAGAAACCTAACTAGACAGATATGAGACAACACTAGAGACTTCAGCTAAACAAGCAAATTTACAACAATTGACTTTACACAGATTAAGTTGAAATAAACTGCAAAGCCTCTGATCATCCTCAGCCTGCTTTACTGTTCATTCATAATTTCTAACCTTCAAGAAGTAATGATGGGGATTCTCTTCCTCATCAGAACTATCAGATAAGACACACCTCTGCATATGAGAACCTTGCAGGTATGCACTGCTGTTCTATAAATATCTGCTCTCTTGTATCTGAGGCCCAAGGACCTGCTAGCCCCCTGTAAAAACCATCTCAGGGACACAGAATAACAGAAGGGTTCAGGTTGGAAGGGATCTCTGGAGGTCATCTGGTCCAACCCCCCTGCTCAAGCAGGGCCAGCTCAAGCAGGGCCACCTCAAGCTGGTTTCCCAGGACCATCTCCAACTGTGTTTTGAATATCTACAAGGATGAAGAGTCCACAGCACTTACAGGCAACCTGTGCCAGTGCTTGGTCACCTTCACAGTAACAACAAGTGTTTCCTGATGTTCAGACGGCACCTCTTGTGTTTCAGTTTGTGCCCATTGCTTCTGGTCCTCGCATTGAACACCTCTGAGAAGAGCCTGGCTCAGTTGTCTTTGCACTTTCCCTTTAAGTATTTATACACATTGATGAGATCCCCCTGAACCACCTTCTATTCTCCAGGCTGAATAGTCCCAGCTCTCTCAGCCTTTCTTTACAGGAGAGATGCTCCAGTGCCTTCATCATCTTTGTGCTCTTGGTTGAGCTCTCTTCAGTACATCCATGTCCCTCTTGTACTGAGGAGCCCAGAACTGGATCCAGTACTCCAGGTGTGGCCTCACCAGTACTGAGCAGAGAAGGCTCATCTCCCTCGACCTGCTGGCAATAATTCTCCTAGTGCAGCCCAGGATATCATCAGCCTTCTTTGTGTCCAGGGCCCACTGCTGGCTCATGTTCAACTTGGTGTCCACCAGGACCCCCCGGGTCCTTTTCTGCCAGGCTGCTTCCCAACTTTTCTGCCAGGCTGCTTCCCAACTGCTCAGCCCCCAGCATGTCTGGGGCTGTTCCTCTCCAGATGCAGGGCTTTCAATGCCCTTTGTTGAGCTGCATGCAAGACATGCAAGAACACATACAAGAAGGAATCTAGCTGCACCCAGCCTGAACAAAGGAAACCATGTCCCTGCACTGGAGCAGACCAAAGTCTAGATCTTAAACCGAAGACATGGCAATGCAGACAGGTCCCAAGATTAAGGGTCTAGAGTCACTACAGAACCTCTGCACTGTGCTCCATGGTGGTCCTATTTCTCTCTGTTTCATTCCCCAGTTTGGCTAAGGCTGGATACATCCCCTGTGAAATCAGGTCGGAGGACTCCAGCTCCTTCTTTTCCCATTTCTACTTTAAAATGCCAAAGGAAGAACCAGTTTTGTGATATTTCAGTATTTCCTGCCTCATCCGTAAACTAGATATAAACAAGTAGTTCCACATGCAGCAGAATTGATGGTGACTGGTTTCCCGTGACCTTTTATCTCCTGTTTGGATTATCCTGCTTCCATGACTGTGAGCTTTGTTCCAAACATATCCCATGGTGTGGATTCTATACTGTTTCTCCTGCCGTAGGAACCCTTCCATGAGCCCTTCCATCCATATATGAAGAGGTGAGATAGACACCTAGGCTTGTACAAACTCCAGACAGTGGAGAATCGCACTCACAATGATCATAAAATGAGCAACAAAGCAGCGTATGTTCCTACAAGTGCAAGCTGTGACAATAATGCTATTCGGATATTTCGCTTCCACTGTTCTGCTGTAGGAGCAAAGGGATCCTTTGGTTTATTTTTTCATCCTTCATTGGCATGGGTGCTTCTGAAGTTATACTAGACATGCCACGGCTTTAATCTTGTTTGGCAAATTTTGCTTTTCTATCTGGAACCAGACCTGAAAAGAATAGTTTAGAAGCAGCATGTGGAAGGAAATATTTAGAAAAAGAGATTATTGGAAAAAGTGTGTATTTGTTTAGGATTTAGTAAATATGGGGGACAGATGCTAAGAATGACATATCGCACCAGATGTTTTATGAATGTTAGGAAAGGGAAGCATTAGGGTTATAGCACAGTGAATCTATTTGTTAACCTCTCTGGCAGGTACTGAAGGGAGGAATTATATATTAAGATGTAATTTCCATAAGCTTTGTAGTATGTGAGGAAGATTAGTCATCCTGCAAGCTTGGATCAGATGCTCAGCTGATGTAAAATTATGTAATTCCACTGGAGTCAGTGCAATTATGTTGATTTATACCAACTAAGTATATCATATCTACCCCTGTATTTAATTTGGTTTTCTAATTTGAAATGATATCAGAACATAAGCAGCATTCATCACTCCTTCAGGAGTTATTCCATTATTTTAATTGTTAGTAGAATGAAATACCGTAACCCTCATATCCTAAATTGAAGTCTGTTACGTAACTCTACACAAAATGTGACAGAAGGAGGATGTATTCTTGAGAGTCTTGGTTTGTAATTTTTATTCTCAGCCATTTGGGAATTAAAACCAATTATTGACAGCCTAAATGGCTCTCAATCAAAATAAACCAGTATTCAGGTTAGAGCAGGTTTGATAAGATCAGCATGATAATAACCTTCTCCAGGCCTTGGAAAAAATATTAAATAGTTAGAAATAACTTACAAATATTTATAAGTGTCTAAATCAAATCCAGTCCCTCTGAAATTTACTAACATACCTTAGTGATCTTGTAAATTTGTGTGACTTGTAAAAAATTTTAAGTGTAGTTTTAGGAGTGCTTGAGAATTTCAGAGTTCTCCATGAAATAGAGACAAAGAAAACTTTTCAAAGCCCTCGAATGACTTCATCTTCCAAATTGTATTTTCAAAAATGGTTGAATGCCTAGGAGCCTAAGATAGATAAAAAAGTAGAGCTTCCATTGCTTAGACAGCATGACCCGTTGCTTGAACACAGCTATTTGAACCACCAGCGGCAGAGTAACATAATCAGTTAAGGCTGTGTGGTCATACATTGACTTCCATGGACATGCTTCCAGGCTGGGATTTTGAAGTCAGTTGGGCATTTGTGAACGCAAATGCCATCAGAATTTACAAAGCCTGGTGCCGGGTTTGCTGATAATTTTAGTCTCAATATAATTTTTCTATCGATTATGCAAAAACAACTTTCTGATTTCTGACAGAGAGCAATTTTTCTCATCCTATTCAGTGGAAAATGTCTGTTCGGTCATTCACAGACCACAAAGAGGATGATCCCCAGAAATACCTCCACAGCGATAATTGGCCACTTCTTAATCTTACACACCTGAGAAGAAAAAAAGGAAAAGAATCTTTTCAATTTGAAATGTTCCATTTACTATCATATATGATATCAATTATCTATCATAGCAGACATTACCAGAAATTCCAAAGTCTTATTTGAAGTATGGTATCTTTATCATCATTTCCCTAATGATTTTTTTTTTGCCCCAAGATAATTTTATTCATTGGAAATTTGGTTTAATGATACATATACTCTTCGTTTTTGCACTGGAGATCACACTCTGAAGATATTTAGGAGCTTAAAAAGGCAGGTAGGACACATAATCTTTCTTCTAAGGTGCTTTTAAACATCCCACTAGGCAAATCTATGTTTCTTTAGGCATGCAGATACAATAGAAAGCCTCGCCTAAGCCTTTAGAGAAACTGGCTCATGGAAAGCTGAGTTGTTTAAAAAGTGGTATTAGATATCTCCTGTAATCCACAGAGGCCAGTAAGGGACTGGTCTCAAAACATCTACTGGCTAGAATATGTAATACATTGTTTTTAGGTGACAAATATATTGGGATTTTCCTGCTTCCTTTGGGAACCTGTGAGTCTGAACTACCTCAGTGGAACTAATTATTTTTTCCTGTAATTCATCCTGAAGTTTCCTTTGCATAACTTCATCCTATTACTCATAGTCTTACCTCATGGTCCATGGTCCCTCAGAAAATTAAAATTACATACGCTTGTATGTAATATGTACATAGCTACTTTCTGTGTCCCCCTAGCACTGCCGTTAGATTACGTTATACTTGGCTAGATTTTGAAAATAATTTCTTTTAACATAATCATTGTTGTGTCATTAATGTTTAATTCATTGCTGGTTTACCCTACATTTCTACCAGTTCATTAATGTCTTTGTGTTGCTCAATTGCCACCCACCTGAACAGTGTATTAACCTGGACTGCTCACTAAGTCAGTGCTGCAACAAAGCTGCACTATAAATCCATACAATTCTAAAAAAATTTAAAAAAAGTATAGTTGGTCTATATTGTGTTTAGAAGGGGCAAATCAACCCATACCCCTTCCTGGACTCCATCTGCCTGAGACTTCTAGCATGAGGTCATTATTTTTCCTTTTGCATGGCATTTCTTTCCTTCACAACTGTATTAAATGTGACATAGAAGCAGCGTCTTCATTGAAATGGAGTGAACAGGCTATTCAAAATTTTACATTTGAAAGGAAATGGAAAAATAGCAGAAAATATCTATCAGTGCTTAAACCCCTCTGTTTTGATATTGAGGGGCATGCAGAGAACAGAGCATCTTTTACAGTTAAGAGGGCAGAGGCGATAGCACGTGGGAAAAAAGAATCGTGAGACATTCTGCAGATGAGATGGGTGGAAAAAAAAGAGAATTACATTTGACTTGTTAAGAATTTCAGAAGTTTATTTTGCATCTGGCTGGCACTCTTGATATCATATAGCAGGGCTAATTCATGTACCTCTGGACTTCTTTCCAAACTGTTGAACTCCCAGAGCTAGAACACAGCCATTTCTCCTTCCTCTCTGTCTCAGCTCGAAGTCTCTTTCCCAGTGGGTGACATCTTTGTGACAGCAGGAGATGGAGGCCACTGCTGTACCGTTTCCTTTAGGAGGTTTCAAGACTCTGCAGGGATTGCAGTCATCGTGAAACAAGTCATGCCACTGGTGTGGTGGGACTGCAAGGTGGGACCGGGGTATGTGCTAGAGGAGGAGCTGGTGCAGAGGTGTTTCCCTGCCTGCTGCAGGTCAAGGCTACTGCAGTGCCTGCCTCACACTTGCAGCATTCAGGCAAATGCTTAAGAGAATCAAGAGAACTTTTTTTTAAAGATAAACTGTTAGATCTTTATATTTGCCTCCTGGTTTCTGCACCTATTTCTCCTCTCGCTTTACATTTCCAGGCCCTTTTTCAGAGGCAGGATGAGCACCAACTTACAACTAAAGCTGTGAAAATGACCATGAGGTTTGAGAATGGCCACCAGAAGCGTGCAGAGGAACAGCCCTACAGCCCCGCTCAGCAAAGCAGCCAGGAAATGTGACCTGCAAATTTTGGTAGTACAAATCTCAGGAGTATAACCTGTGTTAAGAGCCAAAGGCCATGTTTACCAACCAAGCCCCTTATTTTGTTAACTATGCAATAAAAGGAGCACAAGCCTCTTTCCTGGTCTCTGGAGAACGATTAGCTGTTGGCTCCTGGGGCCTCTGCAATAACTGTCCAAGTAAGCACAAGCAGAGCTGTGTCTTGGTGCACTTGGCACCCAGGCTGCTCTTGACATTTTGACCACTCATAAGTGTTCTGACCACTCAAAATTCTCCAGCTATTGCATTACCTCGTGATCCAGGGTGAATTATTTGCCAGTGACTTGGAGAAATGAGAATTGCTACTTGTTTTGCAAGAAAGGATAATAATGGAGATGATAAATCAAGGGGAATTACTGTGTCTATTTGGACCATTACGAGTTCTGTTACATTAATTTTTTTTATCAAATACTTTCCGTTCCAGTGCACTACAGCAAAAATGAGCAGAGTAACCTTCCAAAAAAAAAAAAAAGAAATTGCAAGGGACATCCCCAAGATAAAAGGATAAAAGCTGTCATTTTAGAATATGTTTTCTCATTTGTATTCTTTAATAATTTGGATGAGTAAAACTCGAGGAAATGTGAAAAGCCAAACTCCTTCTGGAAGTTCATAGTCCAGCCAATAAAATCCATCCACATGGTGGAGATCTCATAAAATAAGTTTTATGAGGGAAGTCAGTCATTTTCAGTGGCACTCATCTAGCAACATTAGACAGTACATTATACTTTCTACAGCTTTGTGGGACAAATACATAAAATTCAGAGCACAGTCTTCTGACCATTTTGAATCTGACACAAATCCAAAGTTTTAGTGGAGGTTTGAAACCTCACCTAAACCAAGGTTTTGCTTTGTATCCAAACTTAACGTACGCAAATGCAAGACAGAAGCAAGTCCTTATGGAGTGTGAGGAAGTAAGTCGGTATTAAATTCACACTCCAGTGCACTCTAATTTAAGTCGAGAATATCTGAGATAAAACAGAGATTTATAAAATCTCTGATGGCCCGCTGAACAGCTTGGACAGTCACTTCAGCAGTTTCAACTCATATCCGAAATACAGGGAAACTATGCAAAAAAGCAGCAAAATACCCCCTCTGATCCAGGCTGGAGGATGTAGCAGATACGATGTCTGCACTAGGACAGTGTCAGTGAAGGTGGTTTCTCAGAAGACTATCATCCCAGATTAGGAAACACATCTCAGTGTTAAAGAGTTCCCCAAACTCTTTAGGGTAGACTCCCAAGGAGTCTGGAAAAGGATGCAGGACTCAATGAAATACTTAGTGGAGAATCCATGGCTGGCTCTACTCAATGGTACCAAATGGTACCAAATGGTGTGTGGACACACCTGAAAAATAAAACAGGATTTTGAAAAGGCTGAGTGCATTATTTTTAGATCCATAGTTCAGTGTGCAATTCTTATGATCATGTACTAGATGCAATTGATCCAGTGCTGTCAGTCAGAGCATGCCTGGGCATCCTTCCTTTTTGTCCCTTTCATGAGCAGCCCTGAATAAAGTACTTCCTCATCCATTCTTTCACCACATCTTTGAAAATCTGCTATATAACTCTGAACAAAGAGCATGTTCTGTTCCTTTAAGTCTCAGGGATTTACCAGATTGGAATTTCTCTTCTTGCTACTGTTGTAAAACCACTTTTTACCTCTTATATCTCTGTATTAATAAGGATGGAATTCATCTCACTTAACTTCAGGCAGCTACACTGTAGATGTTTACTTCTGCAGTAGTCATCTAGACTCACCTTATTGCACTTGAATCTCTCCAGTTACAAACATCCATCTTAGGATAAAGTGACTCCTACCCAATAAGGCATGTATTTCCCTCCGCTTGCCACCGGGATAACCTCACTGACACATTCAAATCTATCTCTTTTGCTGCAGAAGGTGGACAGATAAAACCTGCTTCAAAATTCTGCTTGTTTCTTTGGTTGCTGTTGCTGCCTTAATAAAACCAGCATCCAAAGTCACTGATTTTCTACAGATAAATTAATTTTGTGCACTGCTGGAGGCAGAGGACACCTGCCTCAGCTATGAAGAAGGCTGCTCTCCACATGAGCTCATCGCTCTGCTTATTCCTGTGCACCATCATGACCATTCTGGTTTGAGATCAACAGACAGTGGAGCCTGTGGCAGTGCCCCCCTGCTTCTTTTTCATTATAATTGCATCCAAAAAACAAGATGAAGAGAAACAATCCTCATTTCATTCACGAATACTTCTGCTGGAGTTCAATAATATTTTTTGAGGTTGAAACATATTCATATGCTGTAGGAATCTGTGAATCTCTTGGCCCTGACTCTCCTCCGGATTGTACCTTGTGTAATTTTCATTGAACTATTTCTGTTCTGACTTGATTTTAACACTTTATTTGTCTCGAGCGTATGTGATAGAAAAGGATGCAAGGAGAAATGCTGTTTCCCTTTTGCACTATTTATAGAGCTTGACTGTGTTTTGGTAAAGCCACATGGTGTAGGGGTCCTCATGGAGATGAGCAATATGTGCTTCAGGCTTCCTGGTATAAGAAATACATCTTTGTCAGCTCTGAGGCTCCAAACCCAAGGCGTAGGGCAGAGGGAGCTTGTAAGCCTGTAGAGAGAGAAACGTGAATCGCAAATACAAATGTAGAGTGAGTAATTCACTTGGGAGTTTAAATTTCCTAAGAGCCTCTGTACTTGTAATGCTATTGCTGGGTGACCCTTGAATTTATCTTTTAAAATATGGTCCTAAAGTTGGTATTTGTATCTCCTGAACTTAGCCAGGTGAAAACTGTGTGCTTGTCTAGGCTGCTCAGTAACTGAGTAAGGCTCTTTTTAGTTGCCAAAATGAGGGACATGAGTCAGTCCCAGCCAGGTGCTGGAGGACCCATTTCCAGTTGCTCTGGAGCAGGAGCAGTGTGTGAACAGAGGGTCACATTTTGGGGAGCAGAGTTTGCCTACACAAAAACGCAACACAAAGGGAGTTTCTTCCTTGCTTGTATTGGATGCTTTGGGGCATACATTTACAAGCTCCGAATGGCAAAAAAAGTTAAAAGGAACTTTATTAGTGAACAGCTTTTTGTGCTAGGCTAAGCAGAATGATTATTGTATGGAATGGATAATTGAGAAAGCTTGGCAATTTGAAACTAGACTGAACAGCTGAGAGCAGCCCTGGGTACAAGACATAACGGTTGTGTGCTGTACAGTTGTGGATTACATAGACATTGTGCCTATGTTAGATGTGGCCTGGAATACCTAACACAGGAGATTCTGAAATGAAAACTTTTTATTTCTGTGGTAGTGATGAAGGTTTAAGAACAGAAGTGTACACCTCTGCTGTGTTAATTTTTCTTTCCTGGTAATTTTTAGAGAAGATGTAAGAATGCAAAAGCAGGCTGTAGGAAGGCATGCAGCCAGCATTTACTTTTCTCATGTTCTTTTTGCTTTGGGTCCTAATAAGAGGTGTAACTCCACATTGTTTAATGGAAAACTAATATAATAACAATGGACTTTCTGAGTCGCTTTAGTTAGTTAGTTAGTTGGATAGTTGTTTTCTTAGCGGGTGAAAAGGATAGGACTCAAAGAAAATAATTTATTTTGAGAACAGGATGAAAAATGCTGATGTTCATGTCAGTTCTGGGTTTCTAGACTTCAGTATGAACCCAGTTCTGTCCCCTCTGCTCAGTTTGAATACTTACATGGAAATCAACGTTCTGGTATCTTCTCCTTTTTCAAAGCATGGTGTGTAGCTTTGTAAAAATAATAGTGACTTGTCTATAGCATCAGGAAAAAAAAAAACCACTGAAAAGAAAGGGAAGGCTCACACAGCTATAGGAAGCACGTGCCCTGCAAAATTGCTTCTTGAGGCAGTTCTTCATTCCTGGAGATACGGGTCAAAGATGGACATTTTTGTGTTGGAAGGAAAATAATGTCATGTATAGTAGCTATAGAGTGCCTTCTGGTTGTCATCTGCATTTGGTGAACCCTACAACACAGTGAAAGACGTCAGCCTCGTACATCATCTGTACATCTACTATGGATTGCAGCATTTCACACAGGGAGTGAAGGAATCTTCAGTTTCATGGAAAAAACCCAAACAACTTCATATGTATTTTTTTACTTTCAAAACACCATAAAATTATGGACTGATGTAATGGATTTTGAAAATTTGCAATTAGCTGTGTTTTAATAAAGCTTGAGTCCAGCTGGCTGACTGTTTTTTTCTCATCCACGTGGCCATATCTGTTGCTCTCTTACGCCAAGTTGATGCAAGCTACTGCTGGAGGCTCAGATGGAGATTCTTCTGCCTCTCGTCAGTACTGTTAGTTGGAGTGTGGGAACATCTCTGATGTTCTGCTTCCATGGGTTTCTGCTTATCTACAGGTCCATGAGTGACCCTGCAGAGCTTACACTTTTATGGTGCTGCTTGGTCTTTTGAAGCTGCTAAATCTACCTGGTACTTACGTCTCTAAATGATTATTCTACAACTGCAGCCTGTTTGAGTGTAAAGTAATCCTATTACAAGTAAAACTTGGCCTTAAACTTGAATATGAAGCCAAAATGCAAAAAGCAGCCAAATCACACTCTTCAAAGACAACTGCTCTATTCCAACAACCTCGTACATCAAATTCTCATTTAATTTACAGAAATTCATGTTCTTTTTTGAATTCTTAGACTAACATCTTGAGTAAATAAGGCATGTTTGTACATTCCTTTTCTTTTGTATCCAGTTCTGCTTTGGAAAGAGATTTTTTTTGGCTTTAAAGAAGGCAGATTCATTCCTCCAGTTAGTAATATGGAGTTTAAAGAGATACTCCACAGAACTTAGTGTTCCTTTGAAGATACGTCAAGTTATTTTCTTCAGTTGCTGGAGGCCATCACTCATGACAGGAAATCTACAGAGCTTTATTCAAAAGCACAGCCGCTTCCTGAGATTTTCACATTCTCCTTTGTTCAGATTTGAAAAACAAAGTATTGAGCTGTATTTCTGGGTTTCTGGATATCCTGGACTAACTCCACGGGAATGAGAGCTCTTGTGTCACAGATGGCCGCAGAGGAAGAGCAGGAAAATTGCTGTTGGTGCCCAGTGTTTGTCCTGGCATCTTTGCTATTTGCCCACCAGCCATTAAAATGCAAAAATGCTTTTTGTGAGTATAAAGCTGTGGCAACTTATTCGGAGTTCTGTGTAAATTCCACTTTGGTTAAATACATAGTGGGGCTTCTATTTTTCCTGTTTCTTCTTTAACAGCTACGGAGTCTCATTCTTATACAATACCACCTGCAAACCAACATGGTATCAAGTTCCAATGTAAAAATGCTTTATAGATCTTCTAGCGCAATACAAGCACTAAGAGAAATAAGCAGTTGGGATACGATGTTTAATGGTTTTCCTGAAAGCTTTAGATTTTACTCTCTTGAGTAAAAGGCAAAAGATTCACAGACAGGCCAGGATGAGGGGTCTGCATTTGCATTTTAGTGCTAATTGGAGTGATGAACCCGTGTCCTACTTCTGCAGTAATGTGTTTAGATACAAACCACTAATTGTGGCATAGTGCAGCTAAATCCCTTTGCATTTCACAGAATCACAGAATCACAGAATGTTAGAGATTGGAAGGGACCTCGAAAGATCATCTAGTCCAATCCCCCTGCCGGAGCAGGACACCTAGATCAGATTTCGTTAGTATTAGCACCACCAGCCTGATGGTACATGGGGCATAAGCTTGCATCAGTGTTCCACAAACAGATCTTGGTATTTCTTCCTCAAATATCTCCAGACTTTTCTTCCCCTTCTTTGTTTCCACTCTTACTTGATGATATCTCCTGCTTTCCAGCCTGCTGTGGTCATTCTCCCAGATCCAGCTGACTCACATCTGGGACAGAAACCTTTATTCTTCTGTCTCAATGTTTGCAGAACACCTTACACCCAATGGAGATCCATAGAGAGCCTTCTTCTGCTAGCTGGATGGGATGAAGAAGTTCTGGGCAATTTATGATCTGAAGTTATTGTATTTTGCTCATCTAGTACATTTTTAGAGATGACAGGCATTGTGGAATTATTAATGACTGAGGGCAGTCGTCTCTGCAGGCCAAGAAGTGGTTTCATGCTGCTGTGCAGGATTTGATGAACAGGTGGCTGTGTTTGGCTCTGACAAGCTGCAGCGTGAATTGAAGCATTGGAGAGAGAAAATTGCAGCCAGAGACTTTTGACAACAGATGGAGACTACCTCTAACGACCTAATCTAGTGAGATGTTCTTGGCATATAGCTTTGAGGCA
>NW_010125263.1:14266-23021 GCF_000699245.1 Pterocles gutturalis
GGCCAGAAATACCTAAGCATCAAACCTACCTTGTGCAAGGAGATGGGAGAATTGTAGGCGATCTTTAAGGTCCCTTGCAACCCAAACTGTTCTATCATACGATTCTATGATATAAGACCTTGTATGCATTTACCATCTCCCAGGGCTTCCTTTCTTCTTCCTTTCTTCCCAGTCTGAGGAAGAGCAGAGAGCTGCAAAACCCATCTTTTCACTTAGGAGGATACACTGGAACATTGTTAACTGTTTACAGTAAGACTCAAGAAGGTGGTGGTCCAGGTCTAAAGACATCTGTCTCCCTATGCTCAAAGAAAGCCCTCTGAGTCTACCACAGTGTGCAGTTGGGTAATGTGTGTTACTTGTACATTACTTGGTACTCAACCCACTCCAGAGCTCCAGTCTGTGCCAGCACCATATGATTATCAGTGCAAGGAAAGGGCTGGCATGAACACAACTTGTGTTTTGGGTGTGCGTTGTAGAGCTGCAGTCCCAAAGGAAGAAAAGAGCAGAGATGAAAGGAGCAGCAATGAGCCTGACTTTAGCATAAAGCTGAAAGACAGACTTCTCCTGGGCTGAGTACTTGGGTTTTTTTAATAAATACATCCAATTGTCTTTAATTTGAACAATTCCCAATAGAATGTCTTTGTTTTTACAGTGAAGTAGGACTTTGTCTATATTCTTTGTGTACAGAAAGGTTTCCAGACAAAAAAATGTTGAACGAACTTGGTACATTTGTCCTCAAACAGAAAATAGCTAGAGATCTACAGTCCTGGGCTGAGCAGGTAGGTCAAAATACATGCAAATATAGCAGCATGTACATTCAGCTGACCTATTATTTGAATTGCCATTCTTCCCGAGTTGTCTTAACATGTGAAGTGATTTCCATCTGACAGAGAGACTTACACCTCCAAAATGAGTCTGGTGAGTTTTCCAGATCTGTGCTTTCTTAGTCCCCAGCCCCATTCCTTCTGGTCTTATGCCTTCCCATCTTAACAATTCAAAGAACTATGAAAACTGTTGAATGAGTGAAATTCTGAACTGATGAAACCACCGAATCATCTGACAAGCTGTTGTAGAAACTTGAAAAGTTAGGGTTTACATCTCATTTTATCTAATATATAAGGAGCAGGTGGCATTTCCACGGTGTAGGGCAGATACTGTATTTTATACTGCAGGATGAATTTGCACAATCTCTTCCTGGACTCCACCTCCTCTTCCACCTTCCACTCCCTACAGGGAGTGAAAGTAGCTGGTCTGATGAACTCTGAACCATGTGCTCTGCCCTTCATGACTACTGAGCGTTCTTTCATGGGGAACACCAGTGTTTTCTATTTCCCAGAGAAATTCCATGTCACTCGAGTCAATTCTTCCCTAGTGCTGGGGTGTGAACTCTGTGTTCGTTACCACATGGCTGTTTCAGCAAAGTCCCAGCGCTAAGATCCAGCACCAGTGCTCACAAAGCCAGCACGCAGGCTTTCACTTCATGGCTGGTTTGCAGACAGGAAGGTCTAAAATATCAGGTCTGACGGGTACTTTAAGCCCCTAGAGAAGAGACAAATCCATAGGTGCATGCCCTCCAGCTTTGCTCCATCAGCATGCCTGTTTGGGTGATTATACAGTTAGTCTTTTCTGCTTTGTAAAGAGCTAAGCACTGAATTTTTCTGGACTCGGGTCATTCAGGAAATTTTGTCCTGTCAGAAGAGACATCTTTTAAGAGGATAAGCACATAACCTCAATCTGAGCTAGACTCTGCTGCAGCAGACTTGGCAATGACATTTTGATCCCACTCACTGTAGACAGTACTCACAGTGATGGAAGGACTTGTCACAAGGATGCCTTCAAATGCTGATCTCAACTTCTTTCCAAATCACTCCACATACTCATGGGGAAAGCCAGGTTTAGTGTATTTGTTTGCATAAAAGAAAAAACCAGCAAAAATCCTGTAAGCAATTCTGCATATATGTGCCCTTGCATGATCGAAGGCTTTGTCTATGGTTCAGTAACACATCAAATACATTGAGGCAGTTTTGTCCTGAAAATTTTTACACTGTGAGAAGACAAACAGCATAATTTGAGTAGGCGAGGAGACAGTCAAAGCACACACAGTTCTACATATGTGAACAGCTTGTTTTGTCAAAGGTGTGAGAGCTGGTTGGTTTTATTCAGCTATAGGACAAGATGGGTAAATCAGGACATTTGTGGAATGTCCAGTTTTAAATGCTGGACTGTCACCAACTCTGTCCAGGGTGTGCTGGCTGATTTCTTACCAAAGAGGGAGAATTAGGTCTTCAAGAAAAAGAGAGAAAAATTGTAAGTTTAAGGCTGAGTTCAGAGTAAGATGTAATTAGGATCATGGGAAACAGAAGCAAATATGGGATGAAGTTGCCTTTATTGGAAGCAACCTGATGAAGGACAAAAGCTGGCCAGACAGAGCAGAGCTATGAGGGTCCTTGGATATGAGGACACGTACCTAGAACCTGATAAATTAGAGAAGGGAAACCTCAGGTGCAGAGATGGCAAACTCTGTGCAGTCTTGCTCCCCATCCCTGCCTGCAATGGTGAGACTTGGCCTTTTCCCTTCCTTGGTGGGTCACTCTGCTGACTGAGAACAGCAGGGCTGTGGGTATCCACGCTGGCAATCTCTCTGCCATTAAAACTGGAAGCAACGTAACTTAGTAGGAAAAGTCAATACTGCAGAGAAAGAACAAGCCTGAACAGCTCTCTGTGTTCTCCCTGTGCAGAGGGCCTGGCCCCAGCCACTGCTCCCATCCGGGCAGGGAGGGTCTGCATGCTATTAGCATATCATTTATTCTCTGAAAGAGAGGACTTGTGTGCCAGCAGCAGCTCAGACAGACACGACCCCAGGGCAGTTGCATTCCCTTTTTCTGAGTGTTGCCATGCATACGTTTCTACAGTCGCCAAGATGCAGAAGCAAAGAGATGGGTTAGGTGAAAAACAGACTCATACTTGGAGCAGCTGAAGATGGTACAAAGGGAAATGAAGACCGGTTGCATTCGGTTGCAAAGGAAAACTCGGTGACATTCACAGACAACACTTACCCTTGTGTTACCATCTGAATTCTTTGGCAGTGCTTCACATTTTCCACTGCCTTTGCTTTCTCAGTTGAATGCAAGGGCTGATCTTGGTGTTCATGCTCTTTCATCTTTGTATTGCGAGAGCAAGAAGTAGCCCCGTTCACAGAACCACCTTCCTCGTTCTGAGGCATCGGGTACCCCTTTAATGAGTCCCTGTACAACAGAGCTTACAGTCTGTATACAAGGCAAGAAAAAGGGCAAGGAAAAACAAAATAGGTGAAAAGGACAAAGTAACAGTCAAATTATCATAAATTTAGCTAGTTACAACCATACTAAATGTAGCAAGAATCAAGGCTGGCATTCTCACAGCCCAGCTCCGCTGGGGAGTGTTTTGTCTGGCATCATAACAGAGGTGAGCTTTTAATTAGTGTGATCGTGAAATCAGTGGGTTGTCGGCACAGTAGGAGTAGTGGCTGCACTTCAAGACCTCCCATTTAAAGTAGCCTGAGTGCTGGAGAAAGAAGTCTTAGATGAGAAACACCAATAAAAGCCACAGCATATTTCAGACTTCTCAAAACTTTCATCAGAATCACTGTTCTACTCGAAAGACAAAGAGTGGAAAAATCTGGCCCCTATTAAAGAAAAGCTCTTGATTAAAATGGCGATTTTAGTGCAGCATTCAAAGGCAAATCCTATTTAAAGCTCCTGTTTCCTCATTTTGGTAGACTCCCCTGGGAAACGTATGTGAGGATAACTCTTTAGAAAACACAGTGTGCTGTCCTTTGAACTTAGATGAAATTCCACATGGGAAATATAACAGCTTGGTATTCTTTTTGCTAACAGAGTCAGCAGATAGAGATAGGTATGCAGAACTCACTGTGTATCTGCATCTCTCTCTCTCTGTATATAAAATAATCATCTGTGCCAAAGGAATAGAACCGAACTCAGGGTTAAAGATGACGAGGAAAAAAGAAGTGTGTCTTGTTTCTACTCTTCCTGCAAAATCATCCTGCCTCTGCAGAGAGAATATGACTCTCCATGCAAAAATCAGATGTATCACTGCCTATGCAGAGGGGTACACATGCTGCATAAAACATGAGCTCTCTTTCTGATGGTGATCAAATAATTTAAAAAATAATGCCAATCTGACATCTCTATAAACTAGGGGTGAATTACCCAGGAATGTTGATAAGCCGGGAACTGAGAAGGTAAACAGAAAGTAGGCTCGGACATAGATTTTAGAGCATCTGGTCACGTTCTTAACCCAAGCACAGGATTTTATGGTAAACACATCTGTGCTTAACTTGCTAGTCACCCTCCTGACTGAGTACCACAATGAGGGACAGTATTGTAGAACAGGGGGGAGCTGGCATTGATCTGAACTTGGAATAGCAACTCAGTAGACAAGAGTGACATGGTCTGTGCTGCTGGACAAATGCTCCATTTCGGAGCAGTATTTTGGGGAGAAACTTGTGTATTGTTCAGTAAGAAAAAAAAAAAAAAACAACAGCTAAATAATACCACTGGTCTGCAGCAGATTTGGTGAGTGACAGATCTTGTGTGTCCATGGTTCTAGAGGTTTTTGCTTGCATGTAGAAAGTATCTCACCCCAGGGCAAGTGCCAGTGCCAAGGATAATCCAAATGGATTGATTAAGATAAATCAAAGTGTGCCAAACAACATCTTACCTCTCAGGAACAGAATTGGTCCAAAATCATTTTCAGGGCCTCATGGCTCAGGTATTACAGCAACCTATCCTCATATTCACTGCATTGATTTATTTTCTTTTTTTTTTTTTCTTTTTTTTTTTTTTTGCATTCCCATACCACCCATAAGGATGTTTCCACAGAACCAGGTTCAATAGCTGGTTTCTGTTTTCTTTTTCCAAGAAAGAAAAACATGATGTGTGTGATTCATTTGACCAAAACCAGCCATTCGTTTCCAAGTTAGTGACCCTCCAACTTCCTCTGCACTCTCTGCTGAGAAAAAAGCACTTTGAGGGAGAGATTTGTCTCTTGTTGGAGGCAGCTAAAATCAGGCAAATTATCTGTGCCCTCAAAGAGTATATTTCTCACTTTTCTTTGCAAGCAAGCTGAGAGACACTAGCTCAGATGTTCCCATGTACACTGAAAATGTCTAAATGTAACTGAGATGAATGCCAGTGTGCCCTGTTTTGTGCTTTTTTTTTAAAGTACCATCAATGTACCATCAATGTTTTTTGCTCGATTCCCGATGTAATTGCTGATTTGTGACTACTCTGTCATTGCTAGGTGAGAACACAGAGTTGCCTCCTTTCTCCACAACAGGAGGAGATCACTCCATTCTGGAGGACGCGATGTCACCAGCTCTTAGTGCTACAGTCATCATCATTGTCACCGTTATCGTATCAGGGAGCGCTTACTTGTGTTTCCTGAAATACATCTGCTCTGGATGCTGCAAAGCTACCCAAGTAGTACCAGCCAGAAGACTTGATCCTAGCAGGTCTGAAGAACAAGTCTAATCTCACCTCATCAGGTGATCTACTGAGCTGTGATAAGAAATATCTGTAACTGAGAAGAAATATTGGAAAGCAGTGGAGACATGCTATTCAGCAAATAATAACTAACAGACCCCTACTCAATATCAGCTATTTGCCAGACTGCAGTCCTTGTGTCTTTAATTGATTCTTCCTAGGTATGTGAGTCTTCTTTTGAAGTTTTCTGATTAAATGTTACTACAGATCACACTTTGCAGTGCTGTTTGCGTCTCCTTGGCAATGCCTTTCATCGTCTCTGATAACGTCTGGTCTACTGCATTTTTCTTGACACTTCTGTGCTTTCTTATTTGACAATGGATTTGGGATTCCAGAGTTCTGCCATTGCTACCAAGTGTTCTCTCTTGGAGAGCGAGAAAGAGCACAGGACTGGATACCTTGGGAACTGTCTGAATTTGTCATCCTTTGAAATGGTAAAGACAATCTCGACACACTTTTGAAGCTCCAAAGACAAGACTTTGGTCTCCATATATAGACACCCGAATGATACACTACAGCTTACAGTATGTCAGTGGTCAAAATAGGTGATCTAGTGATCTTCTGACCATAAACTCTATGCCAACAAGTAATCATAGTTCTGTTACTAACAGGTCTTTAAAGTCCATGTGTTGCTTTTTCTTTACTGGTGAAGCATTTCATATTTGCCAGGTAACCAAGCTGCTCTTGAGCATCTATCAGAACCACAACTATTCTGGCTGTTTAATAAAACTCTCAGCTGACATCATTCCAGCCACGCAAGTGCCACTCTTCCAGTTACACATCCTATCCAGTGAGTGAAACATATTTGAACTATGTTAGCTGTGCAGAAAAAAACACATCTGGATGAAATAAAAAATGAATCTGAAGCTTTCTGACAGCAAACATTTTTACTCTTTCCTGAGATCTGATGGGAAAATGAAGCTCAGAAGAAAATATCAGTGGAATGACTTTTCTTGGGTCATTTTGGCTTAAGCTGAACAGGGAAGAACTGAAAAGCTTTTTGGAAGATCTGATTGTGGGGTTTGCTGTGCAGCTCCCAAAGCAAAAGTGGTACAGATAGATAAAGGTAAATACCCAGAGATGACCTGTTTGAGACCTACATGCATCATCTTTGAAATGTGTGTTTATCACTGGCACATTCACTGAGGCAAACTACAGCTATATTTGCCCTGTTACAAAGGTACCTCTCCAGGAGACATTGCTTTTATGTCAACCTCTCCTGTTCCCCTTTAAAACAAAGCCTAAACAGTGCTGGTCTTTGTTTTTACAGTAAAAAGGCTTGAAAATGGGTTATTTGAAATGCCCATGAGGAAAATTTGAAATAGAAACTCTTATTTATACAGATCTGCCTGTGTGGGATGAGCCAATTCACATTTTTTTGAAGAGCTGGGTTGCCAGCACTGTATGCCAGGCAGGTTTTGGATCTGATCTGCATCCCTTGGGCATCCAGTGCTCCCAATCCAACAGTGAAAATGAAATACAAGAGCCAGGACCAGCGTTTGTTATTCTGGGAGAGGGCCAACAAAAAGCAATGCAGATCTGCATTCAGAGCTGGATATCATTGCATGAATAAAATTCATTATACTTACCCAGATTTCACCTGCAATTGATCAGCAATATTTATGCTTAAAACTGATAAGTTTATCTTGCCAAGTCAAAGCTGGATATTGTATTTTGCCTCTTAAATCTCCGTGTGTTTCTGTAGCTGTGTCACTACTAAGTTGACTGAAGAGCTGATTTCTGTCAGAGGAAAGACTGTTCTCGACAAATCTACTTTGCAGCTGTGCATATTGGTGAAGAAAACAAAACAAATACATCTTGATTCCTCTTTCTTTGTATAAAATTACCGTTCTAAAAGTTTACATGACTCTCCATTTCATAGCAGATAGCTGTTTGTGAAAACCATCAAGCAAGTCCATGAGAGTTGCTGGTAGTTACCAATATATGCTGGTAGTTGTTGGCATTTTGACAGCTGTATTGGCAATACTGTATTTTGTATTTTGTTCTCATTAAAACCTTTTCTAACGTCTTAACCATTTCAATCTGACACCCCTAAATAAAGTCATCAGATGTATAAATCTGCTTCATCTTGATTCTTGATGTGCTTGGGTTGGTTAATTCCATTCTAGGTACCCGTGCTATCCTGGTTTCACGTAAGGGAATTGCTCTGCTCAGCTTTGTTTTGACACGCAATCAGCCTGCTGCCAGGGCTCTTCTGGCTGGGAACAAGGATGTCCCCCAGTGCAGGCTGAACTTGAGAGACCTGGGTTTCTTGCTCTGCCAAAGATCTTCTATGTGAACACCTCAGAGCAGGTCTAACACCTTCCAAGGACCTTGCGAGGAGCCACACCAACAATTCCCACGGAACCCACAGCCACCAGGCTACAGCTCTGGCTGCAGGGTCCTTCCTTTCCTCCACTGGGACCTGCTCCACTGGGCAGGTAATTTAGTATGAGTTAACCAAGGAAGAAACAGAAACAGTTTAGTGTGAGACAGGAGGCACAGGCAATGCTCTGGGATTTGCTTTGAGGGTAGATTTAGGCTAGATATTAGGAAGCAATTCTTTACTGTGAGGGTGGTGAGGCAGTGGCCCAGGTTGCCCAGAGAAGCTGTGGATGCCCCATCCCTGGAGGGCTTCAAGGCCAGGCTGGATGAGGCTTTGAGCAACCTGGGCTAGTGGGAGGTGTCCCTGCCCATGGCTTGGAACTAGATGAGCTTTAAAGTCCTTTCCAGCCCAAACCATTCTATGATTCTGTGATTCTATATCTGCCATTAACCTTCAAAAAAGAAGATGCAACTGGGAGCAGATCAGGATCCATTCTTCTGCCTGGTCAGGTCCCTGCTCAGCCAGAAAAATATGGGCCTGATTCATCATCAATATTTTTATTCAGGGTGGGACAACAGTGCTGAGCATTGGGAGGGCTGGAAGGAGACTAGGGGAAGTTAACAAAAAAGACCTGGAGATCAGAGCTGAAAAGCCGCAGCACCAATGGCTTGCAGGGAAATCTAACCCCTTAACCCTCATTTCTTAAGCCCATTTTGCAAAATGCCTGTCTTCCTCCTTCGCTCACACTCTGTCCTTGGGAATTGTGAAGGTATCCACCAGAGGGAGTTGCGTGAATGCAACAAACGCAGGCTGGAACACAAACGGTTATGAACAGGCTGGGAAGAGCTGCCTGTGCGCTCCCCAGGACAGGCAAGCGGCTCCCTGG
>NW_010125263.1:23126-42302 GCF_000699245.1 Pterocles gutturalis
TTTTATTAGAGCAGGGTCAAAATCCTCAGCGCTTTGCAGGATCATATGAGGAAAAGCAAAGACTCTGTTTACGCCTCGGCTTTTATTTTTCCTTCACTGGTTTGCTTGTTAGAAAGAAAGCTAAGCCAAGGCCAGCCGTGTTGCTGGGAGGCCTGGGGAGGAAGCCTTGGAAGCAAACCCAATTGCTTCCACTCAGGAAGGGTTTGCGATGAGGCTGCCTCTGACACGCGGCGACAGCGGCTGCAGAAACCGCTGCACTCGATGGATCCCGGCCCCTCTCCCAAAGAGAAAAACAATGAAATGATGACACCTCTCCATCCCAAATATAGATAAACCTCTGGTTCAACATGAAGTCTACCTCTGAGACCTTTTTGTCCAATTCACGTTAGTACTGTTTCCAGCAGTGAGGAACAGTGCATACTATACCTTTACCAAAAAATGAGTCAAATTCCTGCCTCCCTCTGCCCCAGAAAGCAGGCAAAGGATCACAGTGCTAGCAAGCCATTGTGGAAATACCCCAGATTAAAAACATCATTTCAGAGCTTTTTATTTTGATTTTTTTTTTTAAATGTATCTCCTGGGTATCTTAGAGTCTTGAACGGTTCCTAAAAGAAATGTAAGAAAAAGCATTCCACTCTCAATCCAAATTCTGCTTTCTGTTAGAATAAAGGAGCACAAGGAGTTAATCCCAGCTATGTGCCTTGACACAGCTCCTGGCTCAAGGCTAGGCAGAGGCTGTGAGAAGATGTTAAATGAAGGTGACTCCTGCCTTGACGAGATTATTTTCTAATAAGAAAAATAAAAATCAAAATATTAGAAAAGGACGAGGCTGTTGTTTCTGTGACGGCAACAACGGTCAGGGGAACAGGAGATGCACAGAAGGGTCTTTCGCCTTAGGACATTCCTGAGCCTAAATTCCAGCCCTGAAAGCAGCTGGCCCCCAGCCCCTGGACACAGCCCTTTGTCACCACTCCTCCCTCTGTAAACCAGGCATCTTAATACCCTCCCTTTTCACAGGAATGCTAAGGAAAATGCCTTGAAGATGAAGTGCCTGTGTTGCTGTCACGCTGCCAATTCTCCGGCGCTGCGCAGATTCATATGGTAACAGGAGCCAAGGTCAGGGGAGCATTAGTCAGCCCGAATTTGGCAAACTGGGGGTGTCGGTGTCTAATAGCCCTCACTTGCAGATTAGATTAGAGTGAAATGCCCTGCCTAGGTTATCCTTGAAAATCACTTCAGCTACTGCGGGAGGTGGCTGTTCATTGCATTAGCGGGGTTGAAAGCAGGACACTTACTTTCAACATACGTTTGCTTCACCGGTCCTGATTTTTGGGATTGTCAGTGTTGGCTTAAGCCTATATGATTTGAATGTAGGTATCCCCAGTCACTTCAATGAGTTATTACCAATCTCATAATATTTAAGCCAATATTCTTTCATACTTTTCCTCTTTTTTTTTCAAGCACATCCAAAGGGATATGTCTACAGAGAGGCCATTTTCAGTGGTGGTTCCCTCACTGTGAAGATTTTGTTGGTCCTATCTAAGGGTGTAGGTTTTTGTACAATGAATTGCTGCAGAAAGACCGTGATTTAACACCCACTGAGCCTGTACATCCCCGGAGTGCAGAGCAGCGCGGAACACTACCTCAGCAGAGCAGGGCATCCATACCAGTGTAAGTTCTGAACTGACAAGCGCTATCATAAGCTGATGAGCTTGTGTGCAATGTCCTCTGCCCCCTGTGCTGCCAGTTTTGGAGCCAGCTCGCTCCCTGCGATGAGGGGCTGCTGGTGAGCTCAGCCTTCGCTGCTGGATCAGAGAAAACATCTGGGATGACAGCAGGTAACCTCCGTCCTGTGGCAGGAGATGAGCAGGTCAGGTCTATAAGGCTTGTTTTGATCATATCAAGAATGTCCTTTGCAAATCTAACATATTTATTTTTAAAATATTTTCTTGACAGAAAGGCAAACACTAAGAATGAAGAAGAAAATGACAAGTGGGTTCTCAGTGCTGTTTGCCAGTCAGCTCTAGTCTGCTGTCACTTGTAGTCTAGGGGAAAGGCGAGTCTGCTGAAGCACTACTGATATTATTAGAAGTCTAAATATTTGCACTGCCTCTCCATGTCTCCATCAGTCTCACGTACGACACCAGCTTTTCTGTTAGCAGTTGTGAAGGTGGAAATCCTGATGCCAGCCATGCTGTGCCCACCAGGAGGCTGGGACAGAAGGAGGTGGGGAGAGAATATGGATCTAGGTCACCTCTGTGCTTTCCTGCCCCTTTGCATAAAATCTTGCAGTGAAATGGATGGTCAAGTTGTGGGTGAGAGAAGCAGGGACCGTGCAGCCTGGCAGTGACCTTGCAGAGCTCCAGCTCTGGTGTCTTTATGTCCCTTTCCTCCTCTTCCCAGGGTGTGTGCTCACTCGCTCTCAGGGGGAGTTTTCATCCCCTCTGAAACAGCGGAAAAGCACAAAGTGAAATACCAAGATTGGCCCACTGTCAGTATTAACCAGACTTGGGAAAAATGCCAATAAACCCAGTCTAGAGCTTTTGTGTAGCTTTTTCTGTGGGACTCCGACAATAAATCTATGGTTTTATAGGAGTTCCTTCTACGCTACATACCCTGACCCTCATTCCATAAATTACATATCGTACAAGAACGTGAAGCAATCATCCCAAAACAGAGACTTCTCCCAGGTCCACAGTCATTTTGACAGAGATCTGGTTCACAAATCAGCTTCCAAAAAGCAACAT
Organism: Pterocles gutturalis; assembly: GCF_000699245.1. NCBI lineage: Eukaryota > Metazoa > Chordata > Aves > Pterocliformes > Pteroclidae > Pterocles > Pterocles gutturalis. The sequence goes on from NW_010125263.1 coordinate 25,874, forward strand.
GTTTCTGGAGGGACAATATGAACAAAATCAAAGCACATGTGAGGAAAAGCCAAGTTGAGGCCAGGAAGGGATTCAGCCTCTGGTAAACACTCCCTCCCCTTTATCCCCTGCCACCCCCTTGTCCCCTCTTTCGTTGGCACAAGGAAAAAAAAGTCCCAATGAAGCCACAAGTGACAGAAGGCTTTTTTTTTTTTTTTTCTGTGAAACCACTGTGAAACAGTGTTGGGCTGAATTAAAGCCATACAAACTGGGGATAAGTCAAAGCTGTTTGTGTAGAAGCATCCCAGGACAGTTACCACGTTGCTGAAGACTGAGATGGAAGCAGGGCCAGGAGTCACATGGAGATGAGTCCTTGCAAAGAGTCGTTTCTAATATAATCAAAGTCAAAATACAGTCCAAAATGAGATTGCTGTAAATAAAGGGAAATGTTATTAGTTCCAGATGGCGTCATAACACTAAGTTTCAGAAAAAAATCAAAGCCAACATATTGAAGAAAACAACCACCCCTTTTGGCCCATATTACAGAATGAGGTATTGGCATCAGACAGTCTCTCTGGATATGGATATGGTTATTCACACACATGCTCCTTACAAAATAATAATAATTAAAAAAAAACCCAAAACCACAAGAAAAGGAGCTTCCTTCCTTCTCGCCTTCCTCCTCCAGATTTCTGTTATAATCTGGTCTCTATACATTTCACCAGGTAAGACATGGGAGTCTTTTTTTTTTTTTTTTTTTTTTCTGCCTGGTGAATTTTGGTTGTTTCAAACCTGAATAAGTCACAAATTTCAGTCCAAAAAGTCATCTGTACTGTGCACAGTTAATGGCAGGGAACAGAAGTCAGGGTTATCTGTGCCTTGACTATCTTTGAAGCAAGGGAGCCTAATGATGAGAAAACCAAGGGTGGTTCCACTGAACCCAATAGCATAACTTTGATTAGCTACAGTGGGTTGACGACCTCATTGCAAATATTCCTCCTGCAGAATATAAACTGAACCTGAATCTGAAAGTCAGGTTTGGTTTTCTCACACTTTTCCATCACCAATAATCTGTGTTTGGACTTTCATAAATAATTATGTTTATAATCCATAAACCAGAAACCCACTTCAACGCTGTGAACTGTGTTGTCCCTGCAGAGCTCACTAAGAGAAGAAACAGTGCAAGTTTAGTTTAGTCAATCAAGTCAGTCGGTAAGGTCCTGTGTATATGCAGGAATTCAGTCTGCTGCATAAGCAAGGGCCAGACATGTTTATATGTTTCCATAGTCGCTTAATAGCCACCACATACAAAATCCCCAAGTTTTGCATGCTTTCAGATGAACAAAATTCCGCCTGGATCCCAGACTTCATCACACTCCCATTAAGACTTCCCTAGCTTTAACTGACATCGTGAGTTCAACAGAACAGTAGCTTTAGTAAATTTGCCTAAATTTTTGCTCAGCTCTTGCTGTTTGTTTGGCTGGCTCAGTTTCTATCTGTACCTCTAATTCTCATAAACATTGTAAGATAGCCCAAGTGGTGGGTTCCTCTTTGCCTTGCCTTGGTCTATGTGTGGCAAATTCCTGTTTATGAGCTGTCATGTGGTTTTTTGATGATGCCTCTTTTCTTTCCACACCTGGGACTTTAGTGTCTTTTCCAGAACCAGCAAAAAAACCTATTCAAACATCTTCAGAAACTTTGCAGGTTCTGGTTTCTAGTTTTATTCATTCCTTTGCTGTGTCTGGAAGTTGTTCTCTTCTCAGAGAATAAGAGCATCAAAACTAAACTGAAAACACATAATACTTCACCAGGAACACAAGGACCGCACTAGGGGCTGTGACCTCTGCTAAGACTTGTGTGCACTTTCTGAGGGGTTTCCTCTGCCGATCTGGGGTGCCCAGGTCACTGTGCTGCTGTGGTCCAAACATTTTTCTCAAGCAGTGCAGAGACAGCTGAAACCATGGCTTCTGCCTGGAGGGTGTCAGGGAAATATTCACAGTGGTTGTACCTCTTCTTCATATCAGCGTGACACCCGTATGTGACACTGTAAATCCAAAGCCTCAGCCAACAAGAGATAGCTCGTAACTCCGCACCTCTCAGCATCATTGGGAATCACCTTGCAGATAGCAATGGCTCAGATGAACCCAAGCAAGACCAAAGGGATGCTGGTCAAAAAGGTGAAATGCCTTCAAGATCTTACTTGGACACTGACCTCACATAGCTCCACAGCACACATCTCCCCACTATCCCCATGTTGAAGAAACTTGGGGTGCTTCTCAGAACCCATTAAGTTTGGATTGGCCACAGGACAACACTCTCTAAAAGCACCTTATTTCACCTCTGGCAAGCTCCGAAATGCCCTTATTTCTTCCTGGATGAGGCCTTGGTGGCCCACGCCTTCATGACCTCCCGTTTGACTTGCTGTGATTCCCTGTTTGAAGACAACACAAGTCCAATTCATCTTGCTTTCTCCATGCTGTGGCTTTCCATGAGCACAGGTGTCTCCACTGGATCCCAGGCAGCTTCTGGTACCCGTGATCAAGCCCATTTTAGTGGTACTATCTCAGGAATAACAAAAACCTAAGATATAGCTTAAGACAAAACAAAGCTTTTTTTTTTATAATTTTTTTTTTCTTACTGGAGCCTGGCTGTTAGAGGAGATCAGACAAATTCAGTCCCTGAGCACCTCTAGGAAATTAGGCAAACCCTTCCTGCCCGGATCAGCTCTGTCAAAATGTGACTCAGTCTTCGTCACTGCAAGTAATTGTTGTTTCTTTCTCAGCTGCAAGGTCATCTCTGGATTAAAATATTTGAAGTTTACTTTTGATTAATATTCACCATCTGAAGGCAAACGACAAAGGCATTGCATTTTCCTTCCAAACACTCATTGTTCACACAGATCTAACTAGTCCTTCCTCTGGGACAATGTCCCTTACATAAAGCTGAACTTCCTAAATAAAGCTAAAACCAGCTATTGGGAAAAAACCTGAATTTCACTACACACTAGGAAATGACTGAAATGCCATTCAACATGGAAAAGAAGGACATTTAAGTTATTATTCCTTCCAAAGCTTTGTATTATATTTGTCACTCTTACAATAGCACCTATATAGAGAAATTCAGATAAGAACCCCCCTGAGATAAGCATTGTGCAAAGTCCTTATAGTACAAGGCAATCCCCATAATAACAAGGAGATTAATGTTGAAGAGGCTGAAGTATTTCATAGCTGAATGTCCCGTCAGTACAGTCAGATAATAAGCCTCCTTTTCACACACCATTTGCCTTCAGCAGAGGGGGATAAATTAACCTGCACAGTGCACCACACTAATGATTTCCAGTACTTCAGGGTAGGTGATTTTGGATAAATCCGCATGGGAGACCTCAGGCAGACATGAACTGACTTGGGAGGGCTCCGAGCAGGTGGGACATCAGCCAGCTTTGACCTGAGGTTGTGTTCCTCTGCCTGGCTGGTGTAACCGAGGGGGGAGAGCAAGGAGCAGAGGGATAATTCTGTAGACAGAGAGTTGAAGAAGAGAGTATTTAAGTGACTTTCCTAAGGTCACACAGAGGAACTAGCTGGGATGACAACAGAACAGGTAGTGAAAAGCAACAAGACAAACCTCAACATTTTCTAACTGGGGTTTGGAAAACATGTTGTACAGACAAAGTATTCATCTCTTTTTCTTTCTGACTGTGCTGGCTGCAACTTTACCAAGCTTGTGCTTTTCTTCATGAATTTCTTTACAATTTTCCCTATTCCACCACCACAGCCTGGGGTGAAGTGTGAGATACCAGTGGGGAAGGTGAGTGCACGCAGAAGGAATGCAAGTGCTGGAGGAAGCCAGGCAGCCAAAGAGCATCTGCGCCTACTGCTGAAGGCTATGCTGGTGCTGACACACTGGGTTATTTCTGCTGTGATATTACCCGGGTGTCTAATTAAAGACAAGGTTAAAGACACAGCCTGAGACTTAAAGTTGTGAATACTTAGAAGCAGAGATTTCAGATTTTGCTTTGGTGTTTAAAAGGTCAGAGGCTTTACAGCTCCTGCTAATCTCCACTGAGATGCATCCCAAACACCCTCTCAGGTAGCAGAAGCCTAGCTTTAGGACACTGGGACAGCAGGGAAGCATTTTCCTGCCAGGGCTAATCAGAAAAGGTTGCACTAACGAGAAACTCTCTCAAATTTTTCAGACTTGGTAAAATACTTGGTAAAAACATTGTGGTTTGGTTTTGTTTTGGTTTTTTTAGAGAGAGAATTAACTAGTCTTTTATTGCAACCAGTCAGTATTTTTAATGCATAAAGTGCAGCGACAAATAATATTTTTCCATTAGGTTTTATTTGGAAATCAAAAGTAGTACAAAACCATATTTTAAATCTAGCTACTTATCCATGCCAAAGAGCATGAGTCACACATGAGAGTATTCATGGAGAAGCCAGCAAAGCTTGGAGAAATATTTTGGTGTTAGGTTTCTGTTCCATATCCAGAACCAGACAAACTGAACTGTCTAGAGGGTGAAATCTGAGAATAACAACAGAGGTCAAGATTTTCAGACTCAGGTGCCTAAGAGATAATTCCATCCTGGGGGACCTTCATAAAAGATTGTGTCATTACTTGAAATTCAGACTCCTACAAAATTTACAAAAAGTTAACAGGCAGCAGACGTGTGCACCATAAAGGAAGTTGGGGTAGGATTCAAGTACTTACTTGTAGGTGTCTGCATCTGAACTAGGGACAATGCTCTCATTATAGTAGATATGGATGGTGACTCCAATAAAGTCATAGTCAATGGGGTCTGGAAATGACACAACTATCAGGTGCCTCCTTCAGGGTGAACCAAATTATGCTGAAGGCCACATTATGCTGAAGGCTCCGTGGTTTGTATTAGCTGGATCTCCACTGAGTATAAAAGGGGCACAGACATTTAGACCTCATGTGCACACCAGGACTTACGTGTTTTAGCATCTAACTGAATCCTGTGCCAGACGTTAGAATATGGACCATCTGTGTAACTGTAGTCAAGACGTCTCAACTTACGTCTAACCCAGTTGTGTCTCAGGTACACCCACTCCATACAGCGATTTCTCCTTTGTGCACACCATGCTCTTCTCCCCACACATCTGTTTCTTGACAGCAAGGAAACTGAGGTTCTCAAAGTACCCCTGAACCAAACCCCAGAGGTGAATAACTTAGCTGAAAGTAAAACAACAGAGGAGTTCCTAGCTCTGTCTGCATGGACAATGCAACCGGCTCTCCAGCTGCAATAATTACCTTATCATGCCTTGTATCTGCTGGTAATAGGCTGAAAACTTGAGCTTGAAGTTTGGACTCTGACCATGGGAAAAGAGAGTCAGCACTAGCACGGACAACCTGGGTGATTTACTTTGCACTGTGCTGAAGTGAAAGGCATTGAGATTCCTGACCAAAACCACTTTGTTTCATGCTGTTTCCATGAAAGCCAGTGTTGGAAACCAAACATCATACACAAACGATGTCCTGCCAGTCCTTGCAGCCTCCCCTGGCACACCTTAGAACTGATCCAAGATTCAAGCTTCAAAATATTTTTAAGAACTCATCAGATTTTGTTCCTTTTTCTTTTTTTTTCCTCCCTTTTTTTCTCCTTTTTTTTTTTTTCCTTTGGTTTCTTGGGTTTTTTTAATCCACTTTCACAACCTTTTTTCTGCAGACAAATTGCAACAGAAACCTGATCCCTGGCTCTTGTTATGTGGACTTTTAAATCTTTGCAGGGTGACACTGGAAATCAAGCGCTATCTTATGTTCATAAAGCTCGCTGCAATATCTAATCTATATAACAAAGGACAGGAAGGAAGGGAAAATCACTTCCCCCCAAAGTCCTCAGAGCTAAATGTCCGAAAGGGTGAGGAATGCTGAGGGAGGGGGAGGCATGCGCCTGCAGCCCAGAGAGCGACTGCAGCGATGATGCAACCACATTTCAACAAGGCTGTCCTGGTCATGAGAAACACCCACAGCACTCGGCATCACTGTGAAGGACGTCAAAGGGTATAGAAAATGATGAGTGCGTTCAACAGAGCATACCCAGATAATGTGCTGAAAAATGAAGGAAAATTAAGGGACTGGGGGGAACAACTGGCAGTCAGGGCTCCACGACTCTGATTTTTGCTTTCCCATTCCTGGAGTGCAACCTCCTCAGGAGCCAGGGATGAAGAGTTGAAGACTAAGCGACATGTGCCGCCCTGCCACACCGACCTCGCGTGATCCCGCAGGGATGATCTGCGACTGCACAGAATAAAGCCTGGAAATGTCTCCTGGGAAGGGCTGGGCCTCACCAAATGTACAGGACATTTTTATAACCCTGCCCCTCGGACTGCAAGCGAGAAAACAACAACGAAGCCAATCACAAAGGGTCGCATTGCCAAGTAAGGCAGTTGAAACTAATGATATAAATACGCTTTGAACAAGACATCTTTATCAAGAGAGGAAGTATTAAGAGCTACAGTGACCGGGCAACATGGGAGAAAGGAGGATAAAGAGGGACTGAGATAAGGTTAATGAAGAATGACAAATAGAGCCAAGAGGCTTTTTCCTGTCAAAAAAAAAAAAAAAAAAAAAAAAAAAAAAAAGCCCCCTCTTCTTATCTAACTCAAGGACCTACTGAGGACTTTCTGAGTCTCAGCAGGAGAAGGGAACTGAAACACAAACCCTCCCTTACAAATGTCGGTGAAGCTCTGGTCCAGCTGCGGATCTGCCTGTTCCTGCAGAGGATGACGTGGATGATTCCCATGGAGCAGGGGTGGATGGTTCTCTCGGGGCACAGTGTTTCCCTCACTGCATGGGCAGCCCAGGGCAATCCCTGGTGTCCCCCCTGCGGGCTCAGGGCATGGCTGCTCCTGCTCTCCCTGCAGCCAGGGAAAGCCAAACACAATCAGATGCAGGTTCAGCCCTGCGAAAACATATTTGATTGCCTAGAGTTATCGTTTTGTTATTCCAGAAACTTCCAAGAAGGATAATAAACAGAGAGGATTAATTAAAGATCAAGGATTAATCGAAAGCAGAGCTGTACCTTCTGGTTAACAGACCCTATTGCACTTGCAGCAAGGATTGTTTTCATCTCTCCATGGTGTGGTTTTAATTTCTAATAATTGAGCTCCCTACAGCCATTTGCAAGCAAACTCCCCTGGCTGTCACCCAGCCTGAACCTCTCCACTGATGCCTTTCCAGTGGATGGAAAATGCAGCACGCTCGGCAGCAGCGCTGGGAGACCAGGAAGAGCCCATCCCAGTAACTGGCTGGCTCAAACAAAACTGAAGCCAGTGGAAAGAATCCAAATTACTTTCGAGGACGTTGGCTCAGGGCTTTTGAGATTTCAGGCCAAGAAGACAGGGCTAGAACTCATAGAAGCAGAGCAGGTGTGAAGGTCAGGGACAGATTTAGATGATGGCACCCAACGCCTGTTGCACGGTCGTCCTGCAGAGCAGGCTCTGCTTCCTGCCACACTGTCCTGATAATGAGTGACTTTTGCTAAACAGCATCAGGACCCTGAGACCAATCATAGCCCCTAATTAACTGACCTGACCAACCTGACCTCCATGCTGTAAGTAACCTTGTCACCAGTCCCATCTCTGTCCCCATCTCCACCTGCTCCTGACCAGGCTGTCTGAATGGACCCCAGACCTTGACTAGTTGATGGCCACTGGATAGTCAACAGAGCTGGTCATGGCCCTTTTGTGCCTGCACCCTGCTGGGCTCGCACTGCCCGTGCTGGGATCATCCTCAGCTCCCAGGTTGTCCTCCCTCGTGGAGCAGCCCCGCTCTTACTCCTCCTGAGCAGGCACTTAAATTCCACATCCCCAGCCCACACATAAGGACCTCATGAGGAGCTAATGCTGGCTCTTGCAGGCATCCCAAAGTGCTTTCCATACCCTGTTTCACCGACCTTCCCGGCTTTGGCAAGTGTACAGCTTTCCTATGAGCAAGGCAGCTGGGCACAGGCCTCCTCACTGAAAGTCAAATCAAGACGGCTGACCTTCAAGAACACCTTGAGGACATATAGATGTTCTCCAGATGAAAAGGGATTAAGTTTCCAGGCCAGACAACTCAACGCTCCATCCAATTTTAAGTTCTGAAGAAAGGGGTTAAGTGATAGCTTAGATATAGATATAACCAAGTTAAAAATAGTGCTATGTCATGGTAAATTGTATGTTATATACAAACTAAAAGAAAAATAAATAGCCTTATATACATAGATCCATACACTTTCATGGTTTCTTCTATCTCAACTGAGGCAAAAGGATCCAGGCATTCTTATCCAGTCTCAGAATCAGATTTGGGAACTTTGGATATGCCATTTGTAGCCTAATTTATCCATTACCTTACCAATAAGGTACTGTTGTAATGGCCCTTACCATTTCTCAGAATTGCTCTGTTTTAGCACACAATGTTTACAAAATACATGTACAGCATGGATTGATACTCTCCATATGACATGCAGGTAGATCACCTGAAAAGCATATCTGAATAGCAAAGCATTATTAATGATAACTTCCATTTTGATAAGGCTGAAAAAATTTATGAGAAAGGGCTAGTGTCAATAAAAACATGGGTGGGAAATTCTTAGTAGCTGTTCTTTGCAACACAAAGATTTATAATCTCTCACAGGAGCTTCCGAGGGACTTCCTAGCTCTCATCTCCAGACAATGAAACACATTGCGCTGAAAAGTGGTAGTTACTATCTGAAATGAAATATTCCGCATGGTATCCTTTGTGTTTCCACATGGAGGCTCTTTTGACCTCTGAAAGCTAGCCCTTCTCGTCGCTTTTATCCCGTGCAGATATAAACCTTCATCGCTGCTTCGTTTCATTAGCGTATACATTGAGATGCAGCTCCAAAGCAGCCCGTTCTTTCAGAGGTGATATATCTGCAGTGCAGGCAGGTCTGTGCCTTACTGCACAACAGCATCACCCAGGATATCTGGGGATAATTTGTTCCAATAACATGTTAAGTACTGTTCTTAACAATAATTTAATTTTGTGTTTTAATAAAAAAGGCAGATACGGGCTGCAGCAGAACAACTCCTGGCACAAAATACCTTCTGAACTCCAGACAAACATATTTTAATAGACTTCTCTTGCATATCATTTAAGAAAATTTTCAAATGTACAGATCCTATCCAGTTACCATCACTTTGTTGGCAGCTGCTTCACAGACCTTCTCTACAGTAAAAATAAGCTGTCAAAAAATGACAGCGCAAGAAAAATATGGCCAAAATGACAGCATTTGGTAAAAGTACCATCTGCTCATTTAAAAGCAATACACGTTTCATATCCTGTAGTCACTCTTGTTTTTCAAGCTTTTTACGGTTCTGAAATATTTTCGGGACAAAGGTCCCAGAAGTCCCAGGCGAGGGGAGAGATCCACTGCTGTGAAAACAAACCCAGAACTAAACAGCTTATCGAGGAGATCAGCAAGGAAATGTCATGTGCTCCACTGTGGTATATGCAGTCCATGTCTAGAGGTGCCTCCTTGATCAGCAAAGCCTCCTTCCTTGGGACCCATCCCTCCTTAAAGAGAAGAAAGGGAATTAGCTTAAAATCCGTGCAAAAAGTTTGGAAGATTTGTCTTACTTCATGCTGTGCAAGGATTTCACTGTAAAGAGAACAGAGGGACCCAACAGATCTGAACATGTGGAAGTGCTTCTTTGTCGACCTGAAGATTTTATGGAAGCTAAATCAGGCTTATTATTGAATTTCTTTTTGTATGCTGCAAGTTACTACAGCGAGGTCCCAGATTTCAAAATCTGGCCTGGATTTCAACCTCCCAAAGTGCTGGGCTGATTGATTCTGTGGTTATAGTTCAACTGTTGTCAAGGAGCCAGTTGCAAAACTGGCATGTGGTTCCAGGCTCAGATTTTGATTATTTTTGGACCAAGAGCTGGGTGCATCTGGAGCTGGGATTTTACGTTATGTCTCTATTAAGTAACATTTTGCAAACACTCAGCCCAGAAGGAGAGAGCACATTCCAAGGGGCACAGACTGTTTTAAAACAAAATTGTTTTTTAAGTCTCAGGTTCCCATCTTCTGCATTGTCAGGACCTGAGCAGCACTGATGGCTGCTTGCAGGTGGGCAGGAGCTGCCGGCAGCCCGCAGCTCGAGCATCGCCCTCGATGGAGCAGACACAGACTTCATTTAAGTCCTCTTCCCCCCCGCCACCCTGCAAAACCTGAGCCATCACCACCAAATTCAGTATGGGTATCCCATGGTTGCAGACAGGCTTCCCAAACTGGTCACATCGTGCCTCTAACGGCAAAAAGGACCACGGGATTGTGAACCTCTGTGCAATCCCACTATGGGGCTGTGACCAAACTAATATCAGGAAGAAATTTTTTACTGTGAGGGTGATGAGACACTGGCACAGGTTGCCCAGAGAAGCTGTGGATGCCCCATCCCTGGAGGGGTTCAAGGCCAGGCTGGATGAGGCTTTGAGCAACCTGGGCTAGTGGGAGGTGTCCCTGCCCATGGCAGGGGGGTTGGAACTAGATGATCTTTAAGGTCCTTTCCAACCCAAACCATTCTACGATTCTAACACTTCCAGCCTTGGTACAAATGCCCACCCCTGACAGATGTGTTCCAAAGCTGAGCCTCAACAAGGGACTTTCCCAGCTTTAAACCCTCTGAGCAAAGCTAACCCCGAAGTGACAAGCTCTAGGTGCAAGTGATGGAAAGAGGGAAAGTGGGAAATCTGGTGACCTTCCAAGCTCAGTGCCTTTTCAGATGAACTGTGTGTGATGACGGGTGGACGAGGGGAATAACAGACCCATGGGTTTTAATTAAGCAATCAAAAAACCTGTTATTTGATCAAAGCAGTGAGAAAGCCTCCTCATGGCATTTATTTATCTCTAGGTTAATCTGTCTTAAGGGTCTGAAAAAACACATTGCATCTGCAGTAATTCTTACTATTTCTGGCCATGTGAGCTTTGTCACTACACATGTCTGGAGCAATTAGCATGAACAAATCCTCACACTAGCCCAGTGAGTGAGTGTGGGTGAGTATCCCATAAAATGGCTCATGACCTCTTTGAATCATACCCCAAGGACAGGGCGGGTGCCTGTATTGTGCATTTTCTTCTACATATTCAACAAAATGAGGATTTGGGGGTTACCTATGTCCCTGTGGCTCCCTCATATCACGTGCACCATTTATAAGGCAAAAGACACAAATCAGTAAATGATATTTCCCCAGAGAAGTGTTGCAGAGGCACACACAAGAGAAAGTAGTTTTTCCCCTGGTAAGTCAAGACAAGAAATCTGTCTCCTGCCTTACAGAGCTGCATTAATCACCTGTCCCTGCTCCCTCTTACCACTAATGAAGTCAGTGTGTCTAATCAAACTTGATCTGAATGAATTATGATTCATATCTTACCTAAAGTGACTGTCAGAGTTAAGCAGCTTTTTAAAAATGGAGTTCCTTGAAATACTGATACATACAAATGTTACTCAACAATGTTCACTCTTCTAAAATTATTACCCATATTAATGACCGTATGATTTCTTTCCCTTCCCCTCCTGCTTGCTATCAAGTGCTAACAGAGCTGTGAGAAAGTGAAATTCTTTTTAACTCTGGATTGCAAACCATCAACACAGCTGCAGATTCATTTCCAGTTGCAGATGCTTTCTGGCTAATGAAGTTAGAGCCAGAAGAAATGCACTTTGGCTTTGATGTTTTAAACAATTTACAGGCTTGACTGTTGGAAGGGGGGAAAAAAATAACCTTTTATTTGTACTTTGGGCAAGTTAATTTTTGAAATGGCTGAAAGGCAGACAATGAGCCTTGCACTATCATGCTTGCAGAGCTGCTTTGGAGATTGACGCTAAACATAAAAACTTCTTGGATGCGAGCCTGAAGTGCTCCCTGGGGAATAATTGTGCAACAGCAGAGGGATGAACTAGATGATGAAATAAATCTTTTTTGCCATTACTGTCTCTGATTCCAAAGTTATTAGAGTGCTACTAAGGACATGATAGCAGGAGAGATTTTTAAGACTCTTGTAAGTCTTGTGAGAAAAAAAAGCAAAAAATCCGGCAGCTGTAAAAGCCAAAGGCACTGCCAGGCCTGCTGGCACACCACACGTTCAGGCAATATAGCAATCCTCTGAATTTTTAGAATTCCCCAAAACCAGTAGAAAAAGGACAGAACAGCCAAGTGACAGTTGTCAAAGAGGAAAAGGCTCGGGAGTGACCATCAGAGTGAATGGTGAGGCAGGAGCCAGGAGCAACCAAGAGGGTGGAAAACAAATCTCCTGCCTTGAGGACAAACTCACCCAACGTGTTTGCGAAGGACAGGACACCTCTAGTCTGCTTGTTCCAGTTCATGTGGTATTTTCAGTGATCAGAGCAAGTGGATGGACAATTACCCATTGCCTGGAGGCAACTGAGTGTCTCCAGATGGCAAGGGGAGGAGACAGGGGACAAGGAGGGTGTCCCTGCTCAGAGCTGAGGTCCTGCAGCTCCACAGGGAAACTGAGGGAGGGGAGAGGGGCAGGAGCAGGAAGGAAAAGGAAAGCATGACCAAGGACTTGTGCAATTTCCTGCAGCACAGAAAGTCCCTGAGAGCACTTCAAGACATGGACGAGGGCCAGCAGAGATGTAGGAGCCTTTTTTCATTGCCTGGTGTTCATGCTCTAGTGAAACTTGCATTCAAAAGACCTTTTGGGCCATTTTGGTGAGCCTGTTACAGGAAAACAGTCTGGGACTGCTCTGAAGTCCTATGCTCTCTCTCTGTCTCCTTTAGGAACCCCATTCAGCATGCACCACAGAATCGTGGTGTCATCTTCCTTCCTTATGATGGGCGAGATAATCAAAAAGATGGGATAAGTCTTGGTTTTCCAGAGGTAAGAAGAGGTGAATGACAGGCAACAGTGTACAATGAGTGAGAAAGAAATTATCAGGGAAGAAAGTCATGGCAAAGGGAGATGTGAAAGCGTGTGGAGAAAATGGTGGAAGGGACCATAGCTGTACTCAGAGTACAAGAGGAGCAAACCTGGAGAAAGCAGTGAAAAATAGATAAGTGACTTCTGAGAGTCTTGTATGCCTTTGGAAGTGGATAGGATCCTGTTGCCCAAATTCCTGGAATAAGAGTCACGCAGATATCATAGGTTTTCTGCACATGAGGATCCTCCAGCATGTTGAGAGTTGCAAAAAAACTGGCTCTGTATTTCCCCTAAATAGCCTTGCAATGCTGTGAAGAACAACCATGAACAACCTTCTGTGTGATTTGCATTTTTTGAAGGTGGTGGTGGAAAAATTTCTCCACCCACAAACACAGCATCAAATCTTGCTCAGTAAAATAGTGCTATCCTGGAACACATCTTTAATGTGGGGGCTTCGCAGCACATTAAAACAGCACAGGGCTTCAGCTCTGGAGGAACCTGCATGGCAACACACTCATGAACTTTGTGAGGTGAAGGAGAAGACAAGAAGCAATGGAGGGAAAAGTTAGTGCTGTGAGCTGCCCAGCCAAAGCAGAACGTACCGTGGCTTTGAGATTTGTGCCGTAATATCTTGCATGGCTTTGGAAAGGTCACACATAAAGGGAGAAAATGGTTAGTAACTAAATGCTGCAGAAAGCATCTGAGAGGAAACAAGCAGACAGGAAGCAAGGGAGGACTTTCTTGTAAAGGTCCCAGGGATTTGGGACAGGGGCAGGCACTTAAAAATGGCACCACAAAACCAGGAAAACCTCTCTGAAGGTTGAAGCAATTTTCCTGTTCCTGAAGCAATACAGAAGGGACTTGGTGGAAGTAGGCATGCCTTTTGGTGAATGTGGTGGTTACTGCTTGTGTTTGATGTGCCCAGAGGTTCAGAACAACACCAAGTGTGGAATGAGACAGGAAGCACAAGTTTCCTGACTTCAAGGTGGTTTCCAGAGCAGGTGATGTGTTACCGGGCCATGTGTCCAGAGTAATGTGGCCAGCATAAAACAAACACCTCTGGCAAAGAGAGGAAGGGGAGAAGGTATTGAAAGTGGGAATGAAGCATGAACTTATAAAATACAACAAAAAGTTGCGAAGCCCTGTAAATGTGCTGAGCTAGGCATGGCCAATCAGGGACAACTTCAATTTTATTATTTTTTTTTTTCAGTACTGCATTTAGCTATAGTTTCCTTAGTTTAATTGGCCTATGGCACAGTAAGTTAAATGGCAAAAGGAGAGGAGTGACTGTCCTGGGGCCCATCCGAAGTCTGCGAGGTGATTAGGGCTTGCAGTTTCCTTTGAGGACTTCCCAATCCTCCCACACATCAATGGCTTTCACTGGATCACAGAAAATTGGAACAATTCTCAAAGATGGGCAGAAGCCCTAAAGATGTGCTGTGGAGCTCATGTCTGACTCAAATCCCCTTGAATTTTAAGAGGAAATGAAGTGTGTTCCAGGCTGACCTTTCAAATCTATCTATAGCACTTTGATGTGTCTAGACCAGTGTCTGAGCACCTTCCAAATTGAACAGTTTTAGCTGTCAGCTACCTTTCCAAAACAGGAAAGTTCTGCTCTCCTGTAACTGAGCTAAGAGCCCTCAGCTCCTTTTAGAGACAATAGAGAGAAACAATATTATTCAGTGATTCATCTGACCTATTTTAAACATCAACTTTAGGGAAACTTGAATCATGACCTACTAAATGGCTTCTCCTCTCCATTGACTGTGAAGAAATGTTTATCACATCATAGACATCTGCATTTACTCAGCCCAAATTGCATCCAGAGAAGCTGAAGCCCAGACTAATTCTCTTTATTTCGTTGGCATTTGACATTTAAATGTCTTCCAAATCTGTGAGTGGTTACACAGACAGGGGAAGTAAATCCAGGTCTGAATTCCAGGCTAACCTCTGATCACTGGATTATCTTCCTTCTGGATCTGGTATAAAATGAGAAATGGTTTGTTTTTAGCTTCTCTTTCAGTTACAACTAAATTCTCCAAACAGGCCAATATGGTTTGAGTTCTTCTGTTCAACAGAGCATAAACATCCCCGGAATGTTAAATCTCAGTGTTTCTTCCATGTTAGAATTCTTGTTCAGAATTAAATTGTCTGATCATTTAAAACTTAATCCTAACTCTAATTGTCTCCAATTTACACCACACCAAATCTCTCTAAAAATCACATCTGTCCAGATTATTTTGCTTCAGATATTTTCATTTGAATCTTGTCAGAAAGCTCTACATCTGTTTGAGTTGTCATCCTCTGCCGTAGGTTAGATGAAGTTGTGCAATAGGGTGAAAATGGTTTATAGGAATTCTTTGTAGTGATATCATTCAGTTATTAAAGTTTGTAGTAAAATTATCTTCTAACTCAACTAAAACACCATCTTTTCCAGGGAAAACAATCATCTTGCCTTTTTCTTCCCTTCATGTATGCCTCTTTTTCTCCATGCCAATTTTCTCCCCTCTTCTATTAGAGATTTTCTCCTTCACTGGGGAGGTGGAAAGGGGGGTTACATCCATTCCTACCTATAACTGAACCACAATTCCCATAATGAAGAAACAGATGTCTAGTCCATCTTTCACATCCTTTTTGATGCCTTAACACTCCTTCTCCAGTCTCCAAGTCCATATGCAGCTCTTCCTGGCATTGCCTTCAAAACACTTTGAGCAGCACTAGAGCTCTTGACCTCTCCTGTCTCAGATCCTCTGCTCCCTAACTCCTGCCAACCCACAGCTACAAGTCTCTGAGCTTACTGACTCTGCCTGTTATTGAGGTTCCCTGCTACTTTCCTTTTTACGATCCTGGTCAAAGGTCCTAAGATCTTGGCAAACTCGGGCTGTAAGGTAGTGATATTCCTGATGTTCAGTTTTCTGATGACATATTCTTGGAAACTTCACTCATCCCTGGGTTCAAATAAGGAGATGAAAGAGATTGTTACACAGGTTAAAAGAAAAAGCTAGTGACATTTTGTGTAAAAAGAGGCCGTTCTAGTGCTGCTGGATTTGGAAGAGGAACTTGTATTTTAGCAGACCAGGTGTTTGCAGCAGTTGTATTTCTCTTCTTGTTTTCTAAAAGTCTGCCCAAATCTGCCCAATCTCTAAGCTCTCAGAAAAAAAAAGGAAACCTCTATTTGCTCTACAGAAGCTTCTTGCGTGCAAATAACTACTAGTTTTGGAGAGTCTGTCCTTACTGCACATGCTCAAACCTTTCATTTTTTTCCATATGCTCAAACCATTTACACTCATGAGAGTGTGGTGGTAACCAGGGCCTGGTGCTAACCTGGCTGCAAAGGCATCAAATCCACCAGACCTCTACAACTGCTCCAGTTGAGGACATCGAGGACAAACAATGACTTTCCCAATGATGAAGAGCAGTGGCTGGCACTGGAACTGAGGGTTAGAACTTGGTATCTGCTCTTTTCTGCATGACCCAGACTTCCAGGAGCACTAAGAGAGAAGCATTTTAATTCAACATGGAAATATTTAATATAGGAGTAGGG